>NW_015113934.1:154437-182784 GCF_001443285.1 Poecilia latipinna | reverse complement strand
AGGAATTTTAGTAATCGAGGTACTCGAATCATTCGAGGAATCGTTTCAGCCCTACACGTAAAGCTGTGAGAAGTACGTAAAACATAACCTTCAAATGTGAAAATATGCATTCAAAATGCTTTATAGCCTTCTACTTTCAGAATTTCCAGAAAAAACTGTGAGTCATTCATTTATTTAAGGAGTTGTCATATTTTCTTTTGTCAGGCCAGACCACAGAAGTTGCCATTTGCGTCGCTGCAGCCAGCTGTGGCCTCTGATGCTTTGGTTCAGGACCTGAAGTGGAACCCGGCTCAGCCTTCCATGTTGGCTGCCTGCTTGTCGGATGGCAGCATGATGATTCTTGAGGTTACAGACGATGTCAAGATGCAGGCCCAGCTACCTGCTAACAGTGGTGTCACCTGCCGTAAGTCTAACTTATAGAAATATACATTTAATTCAGTTCATATATCATTTATACCTGTTGTTTGGCTCAGTTGCTGCTTGTTTACTTTACTCTATATAGTTAGCTGGAGTCCAAAAGGAAAGCAGGTTGCTGTGGGAAAAATGAATGCCACAGTCAGCCAGTATACACCAGTAAGTGCATTTTATTTACAATTATGAGATCAAATTCTTGTTTTTTTTTTTTTTTGTTTTGTTTTTTTGAGGAGTGAAACTGATTATCTTTTATTGCTCAAAAGGCTCTGGAAGAGAAGAGAGTTATCCCGTGTCCACCTTTCTACAATTCCGATGACCCAGTCAAAGGTATAAATGGATTTATTGAAAAGGAAATTGTTTCTGCCCAGGTAGTCGTCTTCATACTGATGAGATATATCAGGGCCCCCGTTTCAGAAAGCAGGGTCAACAAGCCCTGAGTAGAAGGCAGGTACTTTGAATAAACCTACTTGGTTCTGTGCTGCTCGGGGTTTTCGTCTCTCTGACACTGTCCTTATGCCAGGTCTCAGCTGAAATGTAGGATCCACTCTGAGTTTGTTCAACCAAAACACAAAAAAAACTACAGCAGCGAATACAGTCTGTACTTTATTGCTTTAGCACTGTAAATATTCCATGTTATAAACTGATTCCATTTTATTCGGCAATTTCTGATATTCTGACCATGTATATTCATCATGCACTAAAACCTTTTTTGACTTTTGTCTTTGTTTCTAATTTTCTTGTGCAGCTCTGGATGTGCTGTGGCTTAGAACACCTGTGTTTGCAGTGGCATATGCTTACGCAGACGGGTGTCTTGAGACCCCTCCTGAGCTGGTGCTGATCTCCCTCCCTGTAAGTGCCACAAAACCTCTGTTGCTCATTCGATTCAATTAATTCGATTTATAGTCTTCAATATGAAACCTCCCATGTCAGAAAACAAGTGCCAGACTCCACAGCAAAACTCTGAAGAGCAGGTTATGCATATCGAAAATGTCTCATGTTTCATATAAGTTATTATGAAACTGTTTAAGGATATTATCTAAATGATAGATGGATGAAAACCTGTAATATAAACACGATAACTATTAATGTACATTTAAACAAACCACAAATTGGTGTCAGAACACAGTACATAGTCAGATGTTTTTGTTTATTTATCACTGATGATTTGTATTCAAATCCTCCAGAAAAAGGATGAGAAAGTGGAGCCAAAGTATTTGAACTTTGGTGAGAGTGTTTTTGGCAGCTGCACAGAGCGACAGCATCACTACTTCCTCAGTCACATAGAAGACTGGTAAGTGTCAGCATTTTTTATTTTATTTTTTTTATGCCTACAATAAAAAAAAGTGCTCTTTGTAGAATTTCATTGTCATGCTGAATTGATAGTTTTGCTGTGTCACTGTTGTTTTTAAAGGGATCTTATGTTGGCTGCATCAGCGGCGTCGATTGAGGTCAGCATCATTGCAAGACAAGATGACAGGGTATGTAACACAAAGAGAAACAACATAAAGAAAGCAAACATGTTAAATCCCTGTTTTGAATATAGAAAGAAAGAGAATCACTCTTTGACTCTGTCCTTAATTGTCTGAAGTAACAAAAATCTCATGCACAGTACTGAACATGGCTTCTTGATAAATGTGATAAAGTAGAGTTAACATCTGCAATGTCTGTCTAGATTTCCTAAACTAGAAACGAGGAATTAGTTGCGAGAGCTTGCTAATAATGATTTGTTCTTTGTTCTGATGCTTGCTGTTGTAGATGTGGGAGGTTTGGCTCCTAGAAGATGCTAGTAGAGCAGAACTTCCAGTGACCGAAACGAATGACGACACCCTGCCTCTTGGCTTAGCTATAGACTACACAAGCCAGCAGGAGATCCAAATCAGTAAGTGTGGTAAACTTCTAGATTAGTTCTTATCTAGACTAAGCGAAAGGTATTATCCTTTAAAATTTACAGAAATTAAATTGCTTATTTAAATGAGATTGGATAATTAAAAGAAAAATACAGTTTTCACAGTACAAATCTGAAACCTAACTTATTTAACAAGGCGAGAAGGACTTTTCAAAAGACCGGGCCTGTAGGAAAATACTTACAAATCCACAGATTTGCAGAGGAAAGTAAAATGTATGATAAAATTCTAATTCTAAATATAATTTGAACCTGATTATGCTTGAGTTCAGTTGACTTCATGCTTATGTAGTCCAGTTTAAACCTAAAAACAACATAATCTGATGTTGTTTGATTGACTTGAACTGTGGTGAATACACCTCACCTCCACATCTCTGTGAAGTCAATGTACTGTGGTATTTAGTAGAAAGCAATTAGCATGTGCTAATTGCCGCACTAATACAGACACACATTATTTCCAAACCACTGCTGTTATATTTATTTTCATTTTGCTGCTAGTATAGTTACAGTTGCACATTTCTGTCACAAATAAAGCAGCTGCACATTAATATGACTAAATCATTGGAGGACAGCATCATTAAGGGGGAGGCTGATATTGTTGCTTTTATTTCCCTATTTTAAGCAGATGAAGGACAATTGAAAAGTTGTGTTATTAAACTAAATCAAAACACATTCTAGACTGTTTTGTTTACTGCATTGCAGAACGTCTGATGTGTCAAATATGCAGCGTTGAATTTTACGTTCTCTATTGAGTAGGTTGCAATCTGTAACGTGAAAATTAATTTAGGGTGGAATTTTTCTGGAATTAGATTTTTTTTTTAAAAGTGGATTAGTGTTGATAACAAAGAAGAAAATCTTTATTTGGGCAACTCCACAGACAGTGGCTTGCATTTCATCTTTGTCTAGAAGCTGCACAAAGCAACAATAGAGTGAGAATCATGTCTCACGATGGGTGTTCATCTGCCTTGATTGTCTGGAGGTTGACGGTGTAGGAAAGGCACACAAACAAACAGGAAAAAAAAATAATCACAAACTATGGCGTTTACTAACAGGAAAAAAAAAAGAGGAGAGGTTCTCAGAATCTATTGTTGTGTCTCCCCATTGTCTCGTGGCTTCTCAGATGTGACGTGGCCAGATGTAACGATCAAAAAAGGAAAGTTTCAAGGCCGTTCTTAAAGGCGATGGTCGTGCCAACGAAGCGACCGTTTGGTTCACAAGTCGATCTGCGAAAGCCTTAGAAACTCTGCAAACTGTTTCCGTTCCATTTCATCTCGATTCATCTCTCGTGCAGCAATCCATCGCCTCTTTGTTTCATCTTGGAAATGTTTTTGCTGAACACACCTCTATTGATCAGATGAAACCGAAATCCATCAGGCTGCTTTGTGCGCGCAGCATCCACTGCAGTGCTCCGTTGCAGCGTGTGTAAAGAATAGTGATAAGCTACCCGTCTCAGTGCACTGTTTCATCCTCGCCGGCCCAGTCTGGCAGACACGCACGTAGAGTTGCTGCTGCTGTCTAGTCACATCTCTCCTCGTTCACGTCAAGAACTTCCTCCCTGTTGAGGAAACGAACTGCAATTTGAGCAACATTACGACATGATTGTAGGCTCATCAAAACTTTGATCTATAGAGAGGCATTAGGTAGGGTAGAGCAAGAAGGGAGTGGGGGGGGAGTAACTGCGGAGTTATCTGGGGAGAACAAATGTACTCATTAAAATTGCTCAGACAAGCTATAGGACCAAAACAAACAACAAAGCCCAGACGATCCTAATGCAGAATACTGATGAGGTCTACTGTGTTTGTTTTTGTTGTTTCCATTTTACCCTTTTGCCTCCCAAATAGCTTAAAATGTGCTTTTGTAATCCAAAACGGTAGGAATTCTTTCAACAGTGGTTAAAGTATTTAGTCTACGTCGCATGCAAAATGCAAGACGGTTTTGAATATCCAAGTGCAACTATGTGAAACATCTGAAAAAGAGCAGTAAATGTTGTGATCTCCTGAGTTTTACACTCTTTGCTGATCTGTCTGTAAGCATTAATATACATTTTGACAGAAACAGATTAATATGGGTTACGAATCCTAAATTTTGATCCTTTGATGTTGATTTCGGCTTGATTTCTGACATTTGGGCTGCAGCCAGCTCCGTGCAAGATTTTCATAAGTGTAGAGAAGTGGGTGTGCGGAGCAGCAAAGGTTTGAAGGTTTGGCAAGAAGAGAGATACAGTGGGCTGTGTTTTGCACAATCAAGCATCTTAAGTTTTTTTTTTTTTTTTTTAAGCACGACTGTTGAGCGCCTTTTTAAGCTAAGCACTGGGCGGAAGGAGGCAAGGTCATGAGATGAGTGTGCTGCTAACATATGAGCAAATGTCCTCATGAATTTTACACTTAAGGTGACAAAGAGCAGTTTGTCTTCATTCTGTGCACAGCAAGAAAAACAGCTTTCACTTTCGCTTGTAAATGTGATTAGTGTAAAGCACAAATAATTTCTCTCGCGAATCCATATAAATGTCCATATTTGATTGGATCTTTCATTTATTGATGCTTCAGAGTGTTCCCTTGCCAAAGAGCTGTAAAGATTCCCCCCCGACTCCTTGATTAGTGAAATGATGCTAAATACAGTGAAGGCGGTGAATCAGAGTGGACTCTCTACATCTGAGACCGAAAGTGTTGTTTAAGAAACGTTTGATTATTTTTTTTGTTAAATTAAACCATTTTTTGTGGCCGTACGTTTTGTAGAACAAACGTTAATATCATTCTCTGTCTTCCCAAAGCTGACGAGAAGACTTTGCCTCCAGCTCCCACAATGCTGATGCTGTCCACAGAGGGAGTACTCTGCCCATTCGCGCTTCTCAATCTGAATCCTGGGGTTAAGCAGCTGGTCTCTCCTTATAATCCCCTCTCTTTGGAAGGAGAGAGGCAGCCAAAGCCAGGTAAGACTTTTTGGGAACCGGACCGATTTGTGCTTGGATTTGTTATTTCTCCCATTTCTCATGAGAAGATTATCCCTCTCTTTTTCTTTTTTTTTTTTTTTTTTCCAATTGCCCACATGTCGTTTGAAATGGGTGTTACTGAAACATTTTTCAAGCTGTCATTTTGAGTTGTGTCAAATAGAATCAAAATAATTGATCTCCTACAATCAGATGTTTACTGGAACCTTAACACATTTTGTTTTATTTTTTTACAGTAGACATAGTAAACATTGTTTTAAATTGTCACTCATCACATACGCTTGAATTAGTATAATCCATTAAGGATTTTAAGTCGTCCACATATTTAAACATTAACAATCATAGATTTAAACATTATTATATAAGCACTACATAAATAAACTGAATTGAAGGGTTGGGGTTAGTTTTTCCTAAATGTCGGCAATAAAACAGCAGCAACATATTGCTACACTGTTTGGACTGATTAATTGATTGATTGGTGGCCTCAGCCTGTTGTTCAATCCAAGAATGATGTCTGTATTAGGGCCAATAATATTGTTGGATTAAGTTGACCACATCTCTAAACTCTATGGATTTTGTCATATCTTTTATTAAATACATCCAATTGTATTTAACATTACTTTTTTTTTTCTTTTTTTTTTAGTTCAACAGAAATTGTACAACTGTAAATGAACGTTTGTGTCTCGGGTCAATTATTATCAAATTGAATCTAAAAGTTTTCATTTGCATGCAGCTGATTCAGCTTGTGATGAGATGCACTACAAGTGATTTTTTTTTTTTTTTTTTTCTTCTTCTATGCACAGGTTTCTCGGCAGCCCAACCAGCCAAAACCGCTGCCTCGGCTGGATCTGCTCCAGCAGCATTCTCAAACATTGCTCTTGCGTCCGTTTCTTCTGCCTCGTCTGCTCCTCCTGCGTCTTCCTCGGCTGTCCCGTTCAGTTTTGTTCCTACGGTTCCCGTGTCATCCTCTTCATCAGATTTTACTTTCTCAGTTCCAACCACCTCCACTGCCCCTCCTGCTTTCTCTCTTGGGGGATCTGGACCTTTCAGCTCAGCGTCCTCAAACTTCTCTTTTGCTTCCAAACCTCCGTCTGAAACTCCCTCTGCTGCTTCAGCATTTTCATTCAGCACCCCTTCCATGAAACCCGCAGCAGCTGCAGCTCCAGCGTCGACACCCCAGAGCCTCCCTGCTGCCTCCCTTCCTTCTGTCAAATTAAATCTAAACGACAGGTACTCGACTCATTTTTTTACTTATTATTTTTTGTTTTACTTCTCCTTTTACTGAAGCTTTTTTTTATAAACATTTCGGCAAGAATATAGAGATGCAAAAGTTATTATTTTCTTTCTTTAGATTTACATCAGGGGAGAGTCCAGCACCAGCCTTCTCCTTTAATTCCACACTTCCCAAGGCTGTCGTCTCCTCTTCCAGTGCAGCAAGCTCCCTTTCATTCCCAGCCCCCAAGCCCCCAGTTGTATTGAGTAAGGAGATGTTTTTTTTTTTTTTTTTTTTTAAAGAAAACAGTAAATAAAAGCTTAAATTTAAACTACAATAATCCTAGTATGGGTTGTTGTTTTTAATCTATTAATTGTTTTGTCAGCCCCAGTGCGCCCTGTCCAGGCGGGCACACCTCCCACAGCTGTCCAGAAACCGGCTCCTGCTACACAAGGGCGTGCCCAACCTCCACAGGTACTGTTGTAAAGCTCAGGCTTTATGGAGGTCGACTTTTTGCTTTGCCCAAAATTATGTCATGTCTCTTTGACTGAATACTTAATCAAAATAATTATCAAAAGAAGTCTACGAAATGTAGAGACCCCTTTTGCAAGACTTGAACGACCTGAAGTATTTCATCACTGTTAAAGCATGTAAACAGTCCTTCAGAACCGTTGAATTTGCTCAAGTTTTGAAGGTATCGGTTGTTTTGTAAGTGATATGGTCTGCAGAAGCACCAGAGCCTGTACTCTCGAAGATTCTCGCAGAATTATAATTCCTGCCGACGAGTCCTGGCTCAAGAGTGATTCAGTCAGCTGCTGAGAGTGACTCAGAAATTCCTCTCTCAGTGAGGAGGTGTAGTTGACCCCCGTTGTTAGGCGTGACACCGTCTTCTAGGGCCTGCCAACCTTTCATGTGGTCTGTTTTTGCAGTTTTTGTCTGTTAGCCAGTTTTTTCTACCTTATTGCTGTAGAATTGCTGGTTTATTTTCCCACTTTTGTCTGACATCTAACGGTGCACAGCTCCGTATAAACCAGATATTGGAGCAGCTGTGCAAAAATACTAATATGCTTAGATACAGATGTTTTGCAAAAAACTTGTGATTAAAGTACACAACTGGTTTGAAGTTGCAGCTTTTTTTTAAAGAATAAAGGAGAAGGCTGAGTACTAATACAGTGCTTAATCCCTTTTATCAGTCCAGATGTGATCATTGAAATGATTTTTAGTGAAGCTTTATTAATCAGCAAACAGAAGATTCAGCTGTTACGAAACCTTGATTTTAGTGGTTGCCACTAGCAACAAAATAATACCATCACAAAGGCAAGAAAAGTGAAACTATAATGGATTTTGTCAAATAGTTTTTTTTGTTTGTTTGTTTTCTTTTTTTTTTTACTTAAACTGCAGTGTTTTCTAAAGCTTTGGAGGCAAGAGGCTGCAAATAATCATGTCTTGGTATTATCATTATTCAGGCAACGGTTAGCATGAAGACCCTGGAGAAGCAGCTGCAGCAGAAGAAAGAATCTGATCCCATTATGACTGGTATTTTGGAGGAGGTAAGATGCATCCTCCTGTTAATGCCGACATGTTCGAGGGTTCACTTCATTATTGGTGACACTGTTGTTGCGCAAACAATTGAAGCTACTATTCAAACTTGGTCTGATTTTTTTTTTTTTATTATTATTATTTTATTGGCAGGAACATTAAGTGGAGCTAATCTCTTATGTAAAAAGTAACAGTGGATTACCTTTCGCTTTTTAATAATGACTAGACTAAATAGATTCCTCTTGTAATTGCCTGTTATTATGTCGGTGAACAATCATCATATGCTGATAAAGCTTTCAAACGTATGACCCATGCAGAATTATGAGTGGCCTTCCACTCAAAACACTGATTATTATGTTAACTATATTAGACAGAAAACATTGTGAGCCTCGTATTAAATACCCAATTGCAATTATTTCAAAACAAAATACACAATAATTTTGTGGGAAGAGACAGAAGGCACAGTCTGAATTATTTCAACTGTGGATTATTGGAGCATTTTAGGAATAAACAAGAGCCATAAGCAGTTTTTGCAATTAAAATAAAACAAAAAAATAACTTTAAAAAGTGCTGTTTTTGAACTAATGGAAATTAAAATGAAAGTAACATTTATGCCAAAGATGAGTGTAGGAAACATGCTAATGAGATTATAAATCACTGAGAACAGTTACAAAATGTGAGTTAAAATCAAGTAACAAAGTTGGTAATAAACTTTGCAACATTAGGTGGCGAAAACTTAAAATGGTTTTTCTTTCATTTTTGTGCTTCCAGTCTTTTAGGCTAGTTAGTTATCAGCTTGTAAAGTTATTTATGCTCAAACGTTTTTGGAAAATCTGTAAATGATTCATAACATTGCTGAATTATATAAATACATGTTGTAGATCTATAAACTGCTCTAATACACAGTAGCAATGACATTTTTTTGGCTTGTACATCAGATTGCACACTTCCAGAAGGAGCTAGACGACCTGAAATCGCGCAGCATGAAAGCCAACTTTAAGGTCGGTACTAATGACGAGATGAAGGACCTGAGAAAAGAATCTGAAGACCTTCACATCTTCACCCTGGAAATAAAGGAAACCACTGAGGTAACACTGTGTTTAATAAAAAATTATTGCTCAAAAACAGATTGAGTCGACCTAAAGACACAAACTCTAGCACAAATGTGTTACACACACGAAAAATGATAGTGGTTATAGTTATTTTTAAAGTTTTCTTTTGAGGAAAATATCTTAAGTGAATGTTTTGTTTTGCATTTTTTTTAACCTTGAAAATATTTTGTAAAACATTGAATGTACTATTCATCAAAGCATACTGTAACACTTATTATTAATTACAAAATCAGACGCTGCCCGCACCCTGGCAGGTCCGGAGCAACTGAAGGATCCCTTTTTGTGTTGATCTGGTTTTCATAATCTTGATTTGCAAAAACACTAAGTGAAGACCAAGAAAAGTTGTTGAAGTTGACATCAATCATTTTCTTTCTTCTGATTTCAAAGTCTCTCCATGGGGACATTGGGACGCTGAAAACCACTTTAATTGAAGGTTTTGCTGGAGCAGAGGAAGCCAAAACGCAGAGCGAGTTGAGCAAAGACAAAAATTACCGACAGCTGCTGTACAAAAAGTCTCTCGATCCACGCAGCGAAGAACAGCTCAAGGTGAGATGTGCAGTAAAATATTAACTCATGTCACAGTTGTAGTAATACTAAGTATTTATGAGTTATGTAAAAAAAAAAAAAGACCTGCATGTTCCCCTCCAAAAAATGTTGTGGATCTGTTTTTTTCTAACTCAGGAGATTCGCAGACTTTACCAGTATGTCACTTCTGCCGTGGAAGACGTTAATGACGTCTTAGACGTGGAATGGGAAAAACACCTGGAGAAGAAGAAGAAGCAGAAGTGAGTCTAAAAGCCTAACAGATGGACCCCATCTCTGAACACTGAGAATATTGTGTTTGCTCATTGTTTGTTTACAGACACATGGTTGTTCCTGGACGGGAGGGTCTGTTCACTACACTGTCCAACAACATCTACATCATCAACCAGCAAAAGAACCGGCTGGACCAGCTGGTTCAGGAGCTCGCATCCCTGCGCCTTTACAGTAAAAACGCTGCTCCTTCCATTAGCCAGAACATTGCAACTGGATCTACAGCTGCTGGGTAAATAAAAGGATTGGGCCGAGAATTATGCATGTATTTAATATATATTATCTACAACATTTTATTGGTTCCGTATTTACATTTTTACAACTAATATAAAGAATTTGAATACTTTCCAAATCCATATGAGTGTCCAAAAACAGATGATTAAGAATGGAAAATGTTTTTATTTCCAGACTGCAATCACCATCAGGTTTTCCTGAAATATTACACGCTCTTTCAAATTGGCTCTTAAATTTAATGGTTTAGCTATTTTGGAAGTCCAAATACTTATGAAGTTGTGTGGACAGACTTTACTCTTTTAATAAACAAAGTTGTTTGAAATTAACTTGGAACAAAAAGTCATTGCTTAGGTTGTGCACTTTTTATGTTGTTTCTAAATTTCAGATGAAACTTCTCTGACTCCAAGTCAGAGGACAGCCTCAAATTTGGACCCCAAAATATATTACTGTTTCTCCAATGATTTCTGCTTCCACACAGTTAAGACCAACAGATTTAAATGTAAAAGTTCAATTCAACCAAGAAATTTGTTTCCGATAGAAAACGAAACCAGTTTCTCTCTAAAGATAATAAAAACCATTTGAGAGTTTCAGTTTTTGTTATGAAGAAGTGACATATCCAAAAATGTTATCACTCAGCATTCAGTTAAAAAAAAATGTCAATATTCACAAACTTAACTTTATTACTGTTGTAAAGTTGTTTTTAAAGACTGACTTTTTAAAAAGATGTGTGTGTGTGTGTGTTTTACTTTCTTACATCAGAGACATGTTGTGGTGTGAATACAAATAATTCTGTCTAAATTATCTTTTTTTCTATGTTTTCATAGTTTTGAAAATGAGCTTGAGAGTTTAAAGGATGCATTCCTGAAAGCCAGGCTGGATGTTACTCCGCCTAAAGTCCAAGCCAAATCTTCAGGTATTACCCAGTTTTTTTTTAAATATAAAGTCATGGACAATATTTGAATATTTTAAAACATTGACAATATGTTTTCATCAGCAGTCAAGATATCACCAGTTAAACAATCCCAACTTCGCAATTTCCTCTCAAAGGGACAGATGCCTCCTGTCCGCTCAACTGCACCAGGTATTTTCATTTTAGATGGTTGCATGTGATTTTAAAGTCTTTGCTTTATGTTAAAGTGTGAACAAACACACAGACGTGTATAAGAATGAATAACTTTCAAACAGAATGAAAAACTTACTTCAAAGTAATTGATATTTTTTTTTTTTTTTTTACTTTTTATCCCCCATTGTAGCCAACTTGTCCCGTTCAGCGTTCCTTTCCCCGAAATACTACGAGGACCTGGACGATGCAAGCTCAACGTCCTCTCTGTCCCAGTCCTTGGAGCCTCACCCGTCCCACTTGGACCAGGAAGAGGAAGAACTACAACCACTACAGCCCCCAGCTGTGACAGTGTTATCCACCCCCCGCCACCCCACAGTTGTAAGGACCCCGTCTATCCAACCAGGCTTCGGAGGCATTCAGTCCACCCCGCTACCAAAGATTCACTCGGCTCCATCTTTGGGTTTTGGACTGAGCCCTATTCCCAGTCCTGGTAATTATGTGCTGCCTGCTTGTTATTGAGTTCAAACTGCTAATACAATAAACCAGATTCTTTTAGAGTTTTCCATCTTTCATATAAAACAAGGCTGTCGCTTTGAACAGTAAAATCACATACCATCATATGTGCTGTTTCTACGTTTTAGTTCCAACCAATAAAATCAATCTCAGTGGGGCTGACAGCACTGCTCTTGCCACAAAGACAGTAAAACATGGCGCTCCTCCGACAGAGAGAACTGTCCCTGTCACCATGTCTGCCCAGCAGGCTGCAGCCAATGCAGCCATGCGCAGACAAATGGCCAATCAGAAGACGGGTAGGTGGAACTTCTTGTATTGATGTCTTACCATCTTTAATCTATGCACTTTTTTCGAATGAGACCAACGATTCTTTGCAGTTCTCCGTATGAGATTTCATTTCGTTTTACATTTAAATTTATTTGGGTTCACTTTAAAACAATAGATCTCTGGGATTTCTTTCTCTCTAACTGGAACAACTTCCTGAGTTTTAAGTTTTTTTGCTTTCTCTTCTTGGACACACTGCTTTCACATCTTAGGGAAAGGGAAATTAATAACCACAGTGATTTACACATCAATGATTTTGTGCTTGTACTCCATGGTGTATCAACATTTGTTATATCTTGCTTAGTTTGCATCAGGTTTTTCCTGTCCTAAATTATGACTTGGGTATTATCGTGGGTAATTTTTTTAATTACATATTTGAAGAGTATAGCAGAAACACCATTAATGTAGAAGCTATTAAGACACAAGCTAAGAATATTACTTAGATTTGTTTGACTTCTATTCAAAATGAATCCTTATTTACTCTGCACACTGAATATGTTCCAGTAGGTCTATGATGTATGTAATAAATAGGAAACCTGTTTTACATCATGTTGCAATGCCTTTTTTAAATCACCAGAGGGAGACAATGGCTTGAAGACAAAACACTCTAAATTGAAGCACTTCAAGCCCCAGACAATAACATCTGACGCTGTTATTCCTCCAACAACTTAAATCATCACAGGAACATTTTTCATAGTTTAAACACCTTATAGACATTCATCCTGTACGATGCTGATGTTTTATGTCTTCCAGCTCCTGCTAGCAGTTCCTTGACAGAGTCCACCTTAAAGACTGTTCCTCAGGTGGTCAACGTTCAGGAGCTCAAAGAAAAAGGGCTGCCTGTCCAGGTTTCTTCCATCATCAGGTAGACACTGCTAATAATTTAGACCACATATACTTCTGGTGTCGGCTTCATGAATTTAAACAAGATAATTATTGGCAATCTAAATCAAGAAAATTGTAAAATATTGGATTTATGTTAAACAATGATGATCACTTTAAGTGGACTGACGGCAATAATGGCAACGTTTACAGCATTGCATAGCAACTAATATTACAGTTTTCAGTTTTTTGTGTCTTTAAAAATGACTGATATTTAATTTTTGTTGTGACTTTGACGGAACAAAAATATGGAGAATGACTGTTTTGTTGTTAAAATGATTATTTCAGTTAAAATAACCCAGGAACATATTTTGGTTTATACATCAACTCCCCTCTTCTGTTTTTCTTTCCCAGCTCTTCGGTGCCAGATCTCACAAATCAGGCTTTTGCCAACCAAGTGAAACGAGTGAGTGTGAGCTGTGTTGTCCACACAACTTTTTTTTTTTTTTTCACCCACCTGACACCTGTTTTTTTTTTCCTTCTAATAGAATATCTCATAATAGTCACTCAACAAAATGTTTAAATGTACTTTTCTGAAAAATAAATTGGTTTGAAATACAGTAGCAGTACCCAAACTCGTAGCCAAAAATAAGTAACTTCTGTGTGTGTATATATATATATATTTCAGAGTTTTCAGGAGTTTTACTTTAGTGAAAAAGAAATCTGGCTTAATATATCTGAATCTGTGTCCTTGAACCTCTATACTGCATTAAATGTGCAAAATCCTCTGATTGCTGACCGTTTTTCCACTGAGGACAATTTTGACTGCATAGGTGAGAAATGTCTCAGGTTTCTCTCGTGTTGAGGCTACAAATTGCTGTTGGTTGACACAGCGGACCCTCCCACAAAAGCTGTTCTCGTACATTCCCAAAATAACCTAAACCTAAACATGAACGACTCGAGCACATGCATACTATTTCGATTCCCCTCCATATGCCTTCAGATTGAATTTAGTGAATAAGACACAAATGTGGAAGTGTTCAAAGTTGCCTTTA
The DNA here is from genome assembly GCF_001443285.1 of Poecilia latipinna. Classification (NCBI taxonomy): domain Eukaryota; kingdom Metazoa; phylum Chordata; class Actinopteri; order Cyprinodontiformes; family Poeciliidae; genus Poecilia; species Poecilia latipinna. The sequence goes on along the minus strand of NW_015113934.1, from coordinate 168,832 downwards.
TTTGTGAGTTACATGTTTTCATTATGAATTCACTGTGTCTCGGCAGACTACCACCCCAGGGATTCAAAAGATGTCAAATGAAAGTACATACGGTCTACAGCCAGGCTTCGTTTTTGGTAAGTAATCGATTGGTTACTCTGTTTGAGGACTTACAGCACAGTTGGAAATTTAATCTCATTACCTGTCGAAAACGATCATATCAGTCCAAACTTTTCATCGTTATATGTCCGCTCCTGCTCGTGATCGTTTTTGGCTTTTTGTTATCTGACTTTGGTAGCTTCTTATTGACTTGATTAACTTTTTCCTGAAGGTCAGTCATCCAAAACAGATGTTTCTGGTGTTCCTGCTAGTTCTGTGGAGCCAAGCATCAGCAAGCCGTTTTCCTTCACACCGGGGTGAGTTAACGTCACTCATGGAAAAAAAGCAGCCTGAGATTATCTATCACTGTCTTTGTTGACCAGGTTTATATCACAACTTTGTTGCTTTTGCAGGTCAGCAGGGTTCCCTTTCCCTTCTGTTTCACAAGAAGCTGGAATGACACAAGGTAAAGCCCCTTCAGTGACTTGGCATCAGCAGCGTTAAATAATAGTTTGACATGTCCACATAGTTTCAGTTGTTTCTCCTTTTATGTCCCAGCAGTTAAAGATGTCAGTAAATTCTCCTTTGGTGGAAATGGCAAGATGATATTTGGTCAGACGACGGAAGAGCCATTCTCTCTAACCCCAAAGTCTGTGGCCTCTGGCATTGGCACTGGGTCTCCCACGCTGTCTTTAAGCACATCAGGTGAAGCAGCCAAACACAGCTCCCTCTCCACAGCCTTCAGGACGGAGCCACAACCGCCGAAGACCTCTGGAGGAGAAACTCTCGGCTGTTTTTCTGGACTCCGCGTTGGCCCAGGAGAAGAAGTCAAGGATACTGTAACAAAGCCAGCTGCTGCATTTACCTTTGGGGAACCTGGACTTGGCATTGGCAAGGGAGTACAATCATTCAGCTTTGCGTCAGGCCCCCAAAAGCCAGCTGAAGATTCTGGAACTACAGATTTGTCTAAGGGTGCTTCATCAAGCAGTTTGTTCAAGCCCCCTGAAACAAACTCCAAGCCAGCTTTCTCTCTTCCCACGTCTAGTGCCGCACCTTCAGCCTTGCCCACGTCTTTTAGTAGCCTTCTTGCAGGTTCTTCAGAGGAACCAAAAGCTCCCCCACAGCTCTCAGAACCTACACCACCCCCTGAAAAAGAACCAAGCACCACTGAACCAGCTGGGGAAAGCGCCAGTCAGTCTGTGGCTCCAGAACCTGCAGTGGATTCCTCATCCACACCTGCACTTCCTGCGCTGACAACTGCCACTACACAAGACCTTCCTCCTGCCAATGTTGCACCAGCTGAAGCAACTCCTCCACCAGCATCCATTGTGCCTTTCTCAACAGAAGCCACCCCAGGCCCCCCGTCCACTTCTTCTGTTTCCACTCCTGCTGCTCCCACCGTGGCGCCGGTCTCCCAGGGAGCCACGCCAGCGTTCCAGGTTCCCATTTCCGAAAAACCAGGTTCCATTTTTACACAGCCTGCTCCTGCGCCAGCTGCTACTCCTGCTCCTGCTCCTGCTCCTGTTCCTGTCCCTGTCCCTGCTCCTGCTCCAGCTCCAGCAACAACAGACAGCAGCTCTATTGGGGCCACACCAGTTATCAACACAGCTGCTCCCACAGCCACAGCTACCACCACTACAACTGTTACCCCTGCACCAACCACCACTGCCAACACTGTTTTTGGGCAACCAGCTGCACCTCCAGCTTCCTCGGCCCCCTCGGCAACAGGATTTGGCTCGACTGGGTTTGGTGCTTCAACTGGGGCGGGTTTTAACAAATCCGTGTTTGGGCAGAGTGGCTTCGGCCAACCTACTAGCAGCAGCGCCGGATCATCTAGCGGCTTTTCTTTTACCCAGTCGGCATTTGGACCAAGCTCTAGCAGTGCAACAAGCGGGGGAGCGAGTCTTTTTGGGGCTTCAGCTGCTGGCGGTGCAAATTCGTTCTCCTTCGGCAGTGGAAGCACCAACACGGCCAGCAGCACCGGGTCAGGGCTGTTCGGACAAAGCGCAGCTCCTGCGTTTGGTCAGAGCTCTGGGTTTGGGCAGCCATCAGGCTTTGGCAGTAACACCACCACATCCTCATCTTCAGGATTCAGTTTTGGTCAACCCTCAGGTGAGTCTGAGCAGTAGTCATTGTATTTAAATTCCGTCTTGTTTGTCACCACAGTTTGTATATAACTCTGATAACTATTTCCTAGAACACATTCGATGATCTTTCTAAAATTAAAACTCACTGGGTTTTAATTTTAGACCAGTTAGCCAGAAACCATCTTGTTATTCAGAACCATAAAAAAAAGTTTTCTGAACTGCACGGCTAAAAGCGGTAATATGACACTGTCGTATCTTCCGTTGTTGAAGTTAACATCATCTGACACGTTATGAATAAAGATATGTACCCAAGAGCGATAAGCAGCTGGATGATGTGTGGTAAATGTCAACTTATCTGACCAGCCTGCTCATTTGGTGAGAATTGATGGTATTAAATGGCAGAATCTTACAAGAGGATGCTTTTTTTTATTATTATTAATAGTCAATTATTGCGTTGCACACAATTCTCAAATATTCTCATTCTGAGATTTGTATTCAAGTATCTGCCAATTAAATTTAGAAAACCTTTTTATACCTCTCTGCGAACTCACTCATTATATTTTATGAAATCATTTAACACTGAAATATGTTTTTGTCCCAGGATTTGGTTGCTCTGGTGCCACGCCCGTATTTGGCCAACCGTCTGCAACCGGAAGTGTATTTGGACAAGTATGATTCACTTAACTAGAGCAAATTTTAAAATCTCTTCTTGCAATGTAGAGCATATAAAATAAATCGCAATCTTCCCGCTTTGTTTATCCCGTCTGCAGCCGTCGTCAGGGAGCAGTTTGTTTGGTTCAGCCTCAGCCAACGCAGCAGGTTCGTCTTCTGGAGGATTCTTCAGCGGCCTCGGGGGCAAACCGAGTGAGGATGCCGCCAACAAGAACCCATTCGGCGCCACTGCTTCAACTGGAGGGTTTGGGCAGCCCGCTCAGTCTGGTATGTTGGTTATTTTTTATTTAAAAAATAAAAATAAAATAAAAGTTTGCATTCGCTATATATTATATTTATATATATATTCAAACAAAAAACATTTTTATTTAATATTTTTATATATTTACTTTTAAATGTTTGTGCATTGAGAACAAAGTGGATCCAAAGCAAAATTATATGTTTGCGTGTGCAAATTTCGACAAACTGGTTCTGATTCTGATTGAACTCATCTTGTATTGAACCCGTCACAAAAAACACATTTTGCTGTCCCAAGAGTTTCTGCGATGTATCATAATATTGTCGTTCTCGTTTTAATTTGTCATGCAATATATTGATTGATTGCTTATTGCGACAGGCTTACTTGTGACTTAGCTTTGTTTTCCCTTTTCCTTTCCAGGTTCCAACAATCTCTTTGGGAATAGCGGTGCAAAGGCCTTCGGGTTCGGCCAGTCCTCCTCTGCCTTTGGGGACCAGAAACCCAGTGGGACTTTCAGCACCGGTGCGGGGAGTGTCGCTTCTCAGGGGTTTGGCTCTTTTTCTTCACCAACAAAATCTGGTAGGTTGTAATGAAATGTTAATCATACAACAACATCAGATGTCCTACACAGTCTTGAAAAGTCTAGAAACCGTGGAAATGTACCATTTTCCAGGTCTGCGTAGGTATGGAAAATAGAAAATTAAGTGTGGGGGGAAAAAACTGTTTTGTTCTCCAGATTTTTCTTAAAGATTAATAGTGATTAAACTTTAATTGATTTATGTTAAATTGACATCATTCATCTTTGCTTTACAACATCACAAGTTGATTTTAACAAATTTTCTATTCACATTTTGCTTCTCCACTTACTGAAAACATACTAATTCAAAAATTATAAAGAAGCAATTTTTTTTTTTTTTTTTACTAATTTCTCTAAACTTTCAAATGAGGTTGAATTAGACCTGTGGTTCTTAAACCGTCTAATCTGCTGGATAGAGCAGTAACATTTTGTTTCATCAAAAGAGATCTCACAAGTCTTTTTTTATCACCGTAAAATCGAATATAATCTTATTCCAAACCAATATCTGGGATATAAAATTTAAACTGCGTTTCATCCTAACATAATTTTTATCATTTTTCGTCTCATTAGCTGTTGCTGGGATCCCAGCTATCAGCTCCACTGGGATACTGGTATAGCTCAGCACATTAATGTCCTACCTCTCTGGCCTTTGTAAGGGGAATGTAATCTTGTTACATTAGCTCAATCAATTATTTACTGGGGCATGCTGCTGGCCTGGCTGTAATTTCAGCACAGCGCGTCTCCACTGCTGCTCAGAAGCATCGAATTAGGTGTGAATTATTTGTCCCGTCTGCAAGTTATCACAGTGCTATGTTTTGAGCTGGTAAAAAAAAAAAAAAATGGTACAGCACTCATAAGTTTAATTTACAAGCATTTGTTTTAGATGCATTCAAGAAAATTAGACTTTCACTTTTTTGTGTGCAAATCTAAACCTTTTTACCTGTGAAGAGTTTGTCTTGCGCTACTTTTTTTTTTTTTTTTAAATGTAACCAATGTACAAGTGTAACCTTTTCTATTTTTCCTGCTGTACACAGTTGCAAAGCTTACTTGCGTTTTCCTTCATGCAGGGGGCTTTGGCAGTCCTCCGGTGTTTGGGAGTCCCCCGTCTTTTGGTGGTTCCCCAGCATTTGGTAGTACGGCATCATTTGGCACAAGCCCCTCCTTCACCAATCCCATGAATCCCTCGACTGGTAAAGTGTTCGGAGAGGGAACGGCTGCTGCAAACATGGGAGGATTTGGGTAAGAATCTTGATTAGCATCTAACTTGGTCTCCATACCAGGAGAAAAAAAAAAAAAGACAAAATATTTTGCATAAATTGTATTATCAGTTGCACGACGATGGACTTTTTGCTGAGAACAGCTATTTGATGCGTCAGATACAATCCTTGGTCTTTGGGTCATTTTATTGCTGCAGTTTCAAACAGTTTGAAAACGTCAGTGTGAGCAGACTGTTTGTGCTGAGCTGAAAGAGCAACAGCAGCAGAATTCAGCCTGCAGCGCAAGCCAGCGTTTTTTGAAAATCAGAACATCTTTGTGTGCTCAGCTCAAAACACACAAACCTTTACACGCACATCTTCAAACTATAACGGTGCGATAAATGACGAAAGAAAATGCAGTAGAAAAGCACTTACCTGTTCAAATAACGCGTATCTTCAAATTCAAAGTAATCACCTGATCCATAAAGACTTCAGTTGGCAGAAATTTAAAATATTCAGTTTTTGCTGTATATTATACTCCGAAATGTGTGGGGCGACTTTGTATTTGTATTTGTCGAATCGCCTTTTGCTGTTCGATTTCTATTCTTACAGGTGTTTTTGCACCTCCAAGAAAATGCAATTAAAATTTAACAGGAAATTGAAAATGTAATTTTGTCGCCCCTCCGGACATTTCTATTCTAATGATGCTGTCAGTGTTGAGCTCTTGTTTTGTCCTTTCTGTTTGTGTGTTTTGATAGTGGCGGGGTTGGTTGGCTCTGGGCCTAAAACTATGGATCTCTGCGCAGGAGTAGATTATTCCCCTCAGATAATCCCACTTTGGGGTCATGCTGCCTGCAGATTAAGCAGGCCTGCTCTCTCTGCTACTTCCACTGGGATGCTTATACTCTTGCTTTCCCTCTCAGGAATGGGTGGGTTTGCGTTCAGTGGGACAGATTAAAGACGAACACATCCTGTCCTCTCAATTCAAAATTCTCACACATTATTCTACTTCTTCCGCCTTTCAGACATGTTTCCTTGGAATTTTACAAGCAAGGATGGGAATTGTGGTTTTCTGCTTGTCTACATAAATTACTGATTCAAATGGTGACTTATATGTGCCAGCGCCAGCTCATTTTGACCTTGATGTATCGCTATAAGACTATCTTTGTGTTTCAGGTTCTCTTCAGCTCCCAGTGCCCCTTCGTTTGGCGCTCTGGCCAGTCAGACTGCTCCTTCGTTCGGGACCTTGGCCCAGCAGGGCTCCGCATTTGGAAGTCAGCCCAGCAGCTTCTCAGGCTTTGGACAGCAGCCACAGACTGGAGGTGAGGCATTTATTTAACTTGACTTTGTGTTTTTTTTTTTTTTTGTTTGTTTTTTTTTTGTTGTTGTTGTTGTTGTTTCCTCTCACCGTTTTTAAATTCCAGGAGCAGATTTTTACAGTTTTAGTTGTTCAATAGTGTCTCAGGTGTTTTGTCAATTTTCTTCAATTTTACAGTTATTCATTTTTCGTGTCGTATTAATTGCTTTTAAAATAAATGTGTAGTTTTCAAAGCGAAATAAAGAATTGGGATAATTGGCTCATTTTTAATTTTTTATTCTGCTGACCAAAAATGATGCAGGATTGCTACACAGTTTGGAAAAAGTATGGATTTAGACTTTAAGTATTTTCCAGGTCGGAAGAAAATAGAGCATGTAGAACATTTCTGCCTCCAGACATTATAACTTATTCTGCTGTCTAAAAGTCACATTCATCCATCCCTCTAGGCAATCTGTTTATCATCAGTTCATCCATCCATCATTCTGCCAGTCTGTCAATCTATTTTCTATGCGTTTAAATACAATCTGTCCATTTATCCATCAATTTGTCTGTACGTCCATCTATTCATCCAACCGTCCATCCATCAATCTGTCTCTGTCCTTTCATCCCCATCCATTTATCCTTTTATCAGTCCATCTATCCATTATGCTCTCCGTCTGCAGACAACAAACACCCATGTTTGAGTTTATCTGCATGTTGCTTTTAACTAAATCCCCCCCCCCTTTTTTTTTTTTTTTTTTTCCTATTCTAGGATTCTCAGGAAACGCGTTTGGGTCTGCAAGCCAGTAAGTGTGGTCAATGTGTTTGCAGTGATGTTTTCTGTGAGCGCTGACGAGCGAACAGAGCCACATATCTGCGTGTTTGCTGTGCGCTGCGCCTGTGGGGTTTAGAAGCTCACATCTTTTCTTCCACAACACTGCTCTCGGTTAAACCTTTCTGATTTAATACCTCCTGATCCAGCCTAATTTGGTTCCTTCCCCCCACCTCATCCCTTCCCCTCCGCTCATCCCAATTTAGAAGTGGTCTCTGTTATTTGACTGAACTTCTAGAGAATGTTTTCTGTTTGACCACTGAATATGAATGAAGCCAAATTAATAAAACATTGGCTCATATTAAAGATGCTAGAGTACTGGTTAGTGCTGGGCATACTAAATACGTATTGAAGTCTGTGGAGGTTTAGCTCATCAGTTCTGCTGCCTTTAGTCGTTAGATTTCCTGTTTTTATGCCAGCGCGTCTCCTACCTTCCTAGTCCTTTTTCCTTCATTTCTGCCGCCTTATGTTGCCGTGTGTCACATGGCAACCAGTGTTGCCCCGGAGTCTCTTCCAGCAAATGCATGCTAAAGTGCACAGAACTGTGTGGACTCGTCCTAGCTTATTGGACACATTCACGTTCTGATATAAATTTTACAATTACTCTATTTTTTCATGTATTTTTTGTGTGTGTGCGTGTTCTGAGAAGGGCAGACTTAAACCTACTGTCTTAACTGAGAATTGAGAAAAAGAGAAAAACTGTTTAGCCTGAATGTAGCTAATATAAATTGGCTATTCTCAGTGGAATCTTGATTTACTATGTCACTGTTTTCTGTTTAACCCAAATAGCTTTTGTAACACTGGAAGTAACATCTCAGTAGTTTATGAGATAAGAAATCACTCTTTCAGATTTATGTATTCAGTTTATTAGGGGAGGACTGGACATCTTACAGCCTCCGGTCCACATCCAGCTCTCTAGACGTCCCTAAGCGGTCAGTTGGTGGTCAGTCGGAACATTTAAATTCAACAAGCATGAAGTGTTAATTCTGCACAGTAATTTTGATTTTCTACTTTTATTTAAAAAAATAATTTTTTCCTAAGGTGGCTACTATAAACCTCTGAGCAGCCACATCAGCACCCTCTTGTGTTTTCCCATAATAAAAAAACAGATTAATAACTTTTTTGTTCTTAAGTTAGTCAATTTGTCAGTTCGAGCCATAAGCTTGTGCATTTTTTAATATAGCAAATTTCCTAGCAAAGGACTGTTTTAATGCAACGTTTCGTGTTTTTGTTGTTTTCAGTTTTCATGAATACAGACTTTGCATGCCATTCGATATTCAGGCTTTTCGCTAAAGTCTCAGCGCTGTAGCTGCTGACACAGATGCTAAAGGTCACAGAGTTTTGGAATATAATATAATAATTAATAATCTCTTGGTCCAATTTCCTAATTCCTTACGGCCCTTTCCTCATTTTTGTACTGACGTAAAAAGCTAAAGTGGTTCTAATCAACTAATAGGACTTTATTTATCACTAGACTAAACATACAGATATATTACAAAAAAAAAAGTTGTAACAGTTTCTCTGTATTTATTACACCACTATTGTCTGTTCAGACTTTTTAAATTCTTTATAATCATTTTTCTTGTATTGTTTTTTTTAGGTCAAGTTCCCAAACGTTTTCTAGCTGGCGGAGTTAGTGTTCATGATATCTTCCAGAGAAACCGACAGATGCTCAGTTCTGTCTGCAATCAAGCTTTTGGAACCACACAATGCAGGGGGGAAAAGGGAAAGTAACTTTGTAAAAGGAGCAAATAAAGTGAAGCAAATGATGCATTTCCTCAGATTAAAATAAAACTTTAGCTTATAGAGCACCGTTGTTTCCCTATATGTTCTACATTTCAGCACAATGCATACTTTGTGAGCTTAGTTTGTCCTTTACCTGCAGCCGTTTGTACGAGCAGAAAAAATGATATACTTAATATTTGTCAGAGAATAATTCTAATCAAAATACTGTGGCAAGTTTTAAGATATTTTGTACTCGGAAATAAAAATAGATTGGTACAAAAGCATTCAGGTGAATATGTCAAATTTTAGTCATAATGAGTACAACTGTTTGCAATGTTGATGTATTTTAAGTCAGCCCACAACACTTTGTGAAACCAGTGATGGGGTCGGTTTAAATTAGAAAAAGAGAAGAAATACATTTTTTTTATCATTATTAAAATAAGAAAAAAGGGGTGTCTGTTTTTGTGAAAAAAATCTATGTATTTTTGTTTTTTTACATGGAAATAAAAAATATTTTTTTTCTGAATTTGATTTTTGTTTTGTTTTTTTACATTACAGATGCAATTTTTGGGCTGCACAGTGGCGCAGTTGGTAGAGCTGTTGCCTTGCAGCAAGAAAGTTCTGGGTTCAATTCCCGGCCCCCGTCTTTCTGCATGGAGTTTGCATGTTCTCCCTGTGCATGTGTGGGTTTTCTCCAGGTACTCCAGTTTCCTCCCACAGTCCAAAAACATGACCATCAGGTTAATTGGCCTCTCCAAATTGTCCCTAGGTGTGTGTGTGTGCTTGGTTGTGTGTCTCTGTTGCCATGCGACAGACTGGCAACCTGTCCAGGGTTACCCCACCTCTCACCCGGAACATTAGCTGGAGATTGGCACCAGCATCCCCTGACCCCACTGAGGGACAAGGGTGTAAAGAGGATGGATGCAATTTTCGCTGATATTTAAAGCTTGATTCAGGTAAATTAATAGGATTTTCATAGATGTGCTTTTGTGCTTATAGTTTTGAACTTTTGTAGACTGAAAGCTTTAATTTGAAAAATAAAAAATATGCAGGGACCCTTCATTTACCTTCTACCACAAACAAAACTGACATTTTAAAATGTTGTATTACAAAATCCTGTAGATTCATGTACAAACCGATGGCCTTTGACAAATGCCTTTTTCTACAACAAAAGTTTATCTGCAGCTCTAGCAGTGTTAAATGCTCCATCTAGGATTTCTCATTCAAGAAACTAAGGTTTTTCAAAGCGCTGCACATTTGTCCAATTCTAGATTTGTGTTGCAGCATTACAACATTCTAACACGAGCAGGGCTTGATAATTTCAGGTGCATCCAAATATTATGAGAGGAGGACTAAGATAACCCAATAACGCACTATGCTTTAATGTATTGCCACACAGCAGCAAGCTCTGGGCCTCCTTCAGACGGTTTGGTAATTAATGCTAAATCCTTGTTTATATGCAGCTCATTCCTCCATCTTCACCGAGGAGCACATCCACTCGCATACAGAGCTACGCTCTGCCATGGCGCCACTCTGTGAGGGGCGTAAGGTCTGTGGCCTGTGACATTGTGGGATGTAGCCTCTGGCAGCAGAGTTGTATGACTTGTGGATCGTGTCAGTGTCACTTCATCAGCCCTTATCTTCTGTCTTTGGCCAGAACATGTGGCAGGAGTTCCTTCGCAGCTCTGAAAGAAGCCTGAGAAATGTCAGGGTCGCAGTATGTGACCTCTAACAGAGACCCGCTAAAATTGCAACTGGAGTTTCAGTGTGTATATAAATGGGACCTCGAGGCCTGTGTTAGTGTTGTTAACTGGAACGGAGCAGGTTTCTCCAGCGTCAGGTTACTTCTTTATTCCACGTTCTGGTTAAGGAATTACAGCCGGACACGTTGACAGATTACAGCGCCACACAGGGAGTTACACAGCCCCAAACTCTGTAATGCTTTCAGCTAAAGCGGATGAGCTTATGAGATTCCCGGTGCCCACGCCACAACGGCGTTGAAAACAGAGTCCCTTTTGCTGTGTTGCGCTCTACCTCACATCTGACAGAAGTATACAGATGTAATTGTACCCCGTCTCTGTCTCTTTGTTCCCCGCGATTACAAAGTGCTCAGGAGGTTGGCAGCTGTCTTCACGGAATCCAGATAAAAATAGATTTGTCCAAACCAAACGCCCACCCTCCTGCCCGTCCGCCCCTCCCCAAGCTGCACCCCGGTTCTGTCCCACCCCCACTGTGAAATGATTAGCAGTTCTTCGCTGTCTCGCTTTGCTGACATATTCATCGTCTCCTCATGTGTGGCTGCACTTCACGCCGCTAAGCATCTTTGGTGCCATGAGGCATTTCCGTGAACATTTTCTCTGGTGAATGTTAGCAGTTGTGGTCAGTCAGGCGTCTCCTTTAGTGTACATGTACCAGCCATTCTGGTCGTCTCGCAGCAATGTGAGCTGGGTTTTTCCTTCTTTTTATTTACAGCATTGCTGAACATGGGTTTCAGCGGAGCAGAGGCTTTCGTTTACCCTGGTGGGTCATTTTTTTGTGCTCTGATGATCTAATAATCCTCTAACAAATAAGCCCAGCATTGCTTTGCTGAGGCAACGTTTGCAGTAGGAGGTGCTGAGAAGTTAGTGGAGAGCTCCTCTTTTTACATGAAATAATCTAAAGAAGTGTCATGTCATTCTATTTATCCTCATTTTGAGCCATTTGCAACAATTTGCTTTGGCTCCTCTGTGATCATTTTTACTTCAGCGTTATGCATCCAAATCCATCTGTGCAATGCTGGGGAGAGTTTCCAGCGATTCAGCTGAACTGAATTTGAGAGTTGAATGAAAATCATGCCACTGGTAACACAATATAATGCAGATTTTCTCTAGTCCACACAAAGGGCTTGTATGCAGTATGTGAAATTTGATTTCAGTACTTTCCAGGTTTGGAAATAGTTTGTATTATCCATATTTTAATCCTTGTCTTTTTGTTCAAAAGTGAAGATATACATATATATTTTCTGGTAGATATTTTTCTAACCAGATAAAAAAAACAAAAAAACAAAAAAACTTCACCAATATCAAGATCTCTTTCACACAGGTGACGTGGCAAAGTAAGGCATCAGAACATCTCACAGAGGACAAGACGGTTGGACAATAGCAATGAAAAAAAGTGCAAATAATTTGACAAAGTGGAGTAGTTATTCTGGCAACAAAATGTTAAAAACAGGCCTTGTTCAAAGGATTTCTGTTATCAATTTCTTCATATTGACAACACTTTGCGCAGTACACAAATTAAGACCATCTGCTAATCTCTTCGACAGCAAATAATTCACATTTTCATTCTTCGCTTGACATTTATGCAAGAAATTTTAACAGGGTCTCGGAAAGTTTAATCATTATTTAGCAGTCTTTTTTCTTTTTTTCTTTTTTTTTTTTCCAAATTAGCTACTTGCTAAAGTTTTAAAACAAGTGAGAAAATTATATGATTTTCTTACAATCTCTTCCTGTTTTACAGATTAGTACTACTCTTATACGGAGCCTAAGGTTTTAAGTCTCACGCTCAGTGAATTGTGGGACTTTTCTGCATTTTCTTCTTCCTATTAAAATACGGACTGCAGCAGCGCTGTCACCGGCTCATTCTGAAATGGCTGAAAGAGGAACTTTGAGCTTTGAGGAGCACGAACGATAACATCCTTAACCTTTCAGCTTTTAATTACACTACCTGCCTCAGCTGCTTTTCTTCGCTCGCTTTCTCTCTGCCTTTAATTTGCTCGGGGATTAGGCAGGTTACTTATCTTGATACTTCAAAGGAGCTTTACACTAAAAGCTTTAATTTCAGTCAAACTCTGACTATTCAAAGAGTACAAAGTACTCTTAACCTTTGTTTACTTGTAACCCAACAAGAAAAAAAAAAGTAAAAAAAAAAGAAACAGGTGCATGCTACAGCAATTTAAGCATTTGGCTTCCCTGTGTGAGAATGGATTACCGAGAATGGGCTTAAAGTCTTATCTATTAGGCACGGTCATGGATGTCGGGCATTACCACAGATGTCAGGGCGAAAGGATTTCGGTATCGTCAGAGCTGCGGTGATTCTTGGAGAAAGGTCAAAGAAGTGCTAATCAGAATGGAAGATATCTGCCTTTACTTCCCCCGTGGATTTAAATTTAGACACCGCGTCGTCCCCGTTTGATGACAGTAGTTTTAACATTTTGCAACGCATGGGGCTGTTGAGTTCATTATTTAAGCAAGCAGCCTCTTGGGAACATTTTGGTTTCAGCTTTTCGCCCTGTCGATATGTAGAGTAGGTAATGATGCGATCTGCTGAATCAAGGATTCTTTCCGCCCCTCCTCCTTTACCAAACAAGCATCTTCCAAGTCAATGCAAATTAAACACTGCAGATTGTCCCCAGATGTGTTCTGGCTGCAACGTTTGTAAACTTAAATCAGATAAATCAATATCCAGCTATAGGTTCTCTGTTTTGCTCTTTGCTTTTACGTGGAAAAAAAAAGAAGAAAAAATTACATTTTCCATCGAGTCCGGATTCCACTGCAGTCCATCAATTGAGCAACGTCAGTAATATTTAATTGTGTGAAATCACATGCAGGATGTATGATCAGCTGACATAAAATGTAACCAGTTTCACCATATTTCCACACATTCTCCTGCTTTCAGTTCATTTTCTGCATCTGTCACTGTTATCCATGACAGATGCATGGATAACAACTTGCAAGTTAAGTTTAAAGGACCCTTTGGCTCTGTGTCAATGCTGGGAGTTAAAGTTTTCAAACTCACACAAGTTAATTACGAACTCGAGTCAGACGAGAGTTTAACTCTCGCACAAGGCTGAGTTTGTAATTGCACCAAGTATGTTGATGCTTTCCCCTCAGGAGCTGCTTGTGATGTCTGAGTTTATTACAAAAAGCCTTGGCAGCGCGTGGGAGGTGTGGGCTCCCAACTCCATCACCTGCTGTAATTACACTGATGGCAGCCAAAGGTTGCCTCTGAGTCGTCCTGCCTCGGCTTGTGGGATGTTCAATGCTTAATAGCTATCATTAATTTAAATGGAATATCACATTATGCTGTGTACGCTAATCAACCATTGTCCTACCTCGAGCTTCGGCCTGGCGGTCCAGATGTACGTGCCGCTCAAAACGTCATCCTCTTACATAACCGCGGGGACTGCGGCGGGAATGGCAGGCTCGGAGCTTAGGAGTGATTTATCTGCTTTGTTGCGGCGTTTAATTCCAATAAATGTTGCGTAACGTTGTCTGGGTGGCACCTGCGAGCGCGGAACAGCGTCGCGGCCTTTGAGGGTTTTAAAAAGTTTCGAATTTGACTCGCAGAGGTCTGCCCCGGGGGTTTGATGTCACTAATAAAACGCCGTTATATTGCAAAGCTGTCTGGAAATGCAGCTTTGGAGACTCATGGCAACCTTCTGTCAGTTTAATTAAAAAAAGAAAAGAAATACTTTATAGATTTATTTTTGCTTTGGTCATTATTCTGCGGTAAATACTAAAACGTGGATAAACTAAATGTATCATAAACCTTTAGACCGTGGGGCTCACATCCGCCGTGGGTGTTAACCTGGTTCTAGTCTACTACTCATGGAGGGATTTGATCTCCACCAGTAATTATGAAGTGGAAGGAATAAGATCAATAATTGTCAATTGTCTCTCTTTTATGTTTATATATATATATATATATATAAA
>NW_015113934.1:146211-149562 GCF_001443285.1 Poecilia latipinna | reverse complement strand
CTAGAGATTGGCAGTAGAGTGTGTCTGCAAGCAGACGTTTTCAAGTTTTGCCACAGATTCTCATTAGGATTTAAATCCTGACTTTGACTGGGCCATTCTCACATATGACTATACTTTAACATAAACTACTTTAAGACCTGGCTGTAAATTTGGGATTGTCATCTTTACATGACTTCTGAAGGAACTGGCAAGCTGATTTCATTTAGAGGGATCATAATAATTGAAAAGCGTGGACCGCTTTCTATCCATTTCACAATTATGCCATACTTTGTGTAGGCCTGTCTCAAAAAAAAAAACATGAATCAAGCAAAATACAGAACATTTTTGAAATAGTTCCATATAAATGTTATTGCATTATGCACTGTATTTGTACAGTAATGTGCTTCATTTTCTGTATTATTTAATTGAAAATAATAATAATTTTCAGACAATGGCTTCAAGATATGTGGTTAAGTTTATGGCTCTCCATCCCCCCGATCTCATAGTTATCTCATTTCAAATCTGACAAACTTAATCAAGTTCAACTTTTATTAAAATAAATGATGACTTTAGACAAAACATTTTTTATATATATCTTCTTACTTATAGGAATATTATGATGAGGAAATCCAGTCTCCAATTTCCTCATCATCAAATAGCTCAACCTTTTGTTTCATCGAATGACAATCATCCAAAGACTTCACTCCTAAAACTAAAGCACGTCCAGGTGCCGCCTGTCTAACTCCCAGCAGACTGTCTTGTCCTTTAAATCAGGCTGAATAATATTCAGCTGCTATGGTTTTACTCTTACATTGGGGTCATTCTCAAGTTGATTACCTGTCCGACTAACATCCTTCATTCCTCATGATTGACTTTGGCTGAGCAGCATGATCTAAGAGGCAGAGGTTCCAACTCCCTTTATGTTGTAGAAAGCATTCAATTTTGCTTATCTATCTATCTATCTATCTATCTATCTATCTATCTATCTATCTATCTATCTATCTATCTATCTATCTATCTATCTATCTATCTATCTATCTATACAGAAAATCAAAATCTGACTTATTTCTTTCTTTACTTTGAATGAAATTTCTAAAACTGTTCATATGCTTATGCCTTTGTCAGCGCTGGGCTCAGCTTGCAAGTTACTAAACAACTTAAGTTTTGACACTTTCTGTAGGACAGTACAATTTAGTTAAATAGATACTTTGGTTATTATTTGGAAGAACAAATGGGGACAGGTGGAGGTTCGCGGGGAGCTGCAGCCGCGATGTAAATATAGTCGTGAATGTGCAGTTGAGGAATGTGACCAGGATAGCAGAGACCGCATGTTTGGAGCTGACTGAGGTCAAGTAAACTTTCCATGCAAAGGAGTGTCGACACTCACCTCTGGCTTTTTCATTCATCAAAAGACTTTGAACTCATCACCAAAAAAAAACAAAAAAACTATAGAGATTCTTGTGAAAACGTGCAAAAAGCTGATCAGCAACAATGCTATTCCAATAATTCATGGACAAAAAGATGTTTGTTTTTAGACTGATGCTCCTTTTATATTCTTTAATTATCTGTTTAGATAATTCCTTGGCAAATAAATTATCTCACACTTTTTACTTCAACTAAAATGTTATTTAGCACACATGAAAGATAAAGTCTACTTATTTAGCATCTTTTTTTCTATTTTTTCCCCTATGTTTTTCATTTATTTCAGCTAAGAACTTATTTTTAATTGGTTACAGCAGAAAGCAGGGAGTTTAATATTTTCTGATGGCTTCTTTAATAATCCAATCTGAAGGGAAGATTAACAGAGCATGCAGAGAACATCTACGCAGAAATTCAGTTTCAGCAGAAGCAGCAATTTGGCAGATTTACGCCAACACTGGTATTAATTTAATTCTTACAGAGTTACATCAACAAAAATTTGAGTCGGTTTAACTGTTCGAAATATTAAAACAAAATAACCAATTCTGGAAAAGACCAAACAGATTCAGCACAGTGTTGATTTAACTCTGCCAGAGCTTCGTGTTTCATTTCTCCGTTTCAGAAATCCTGATCGTTGTCTCAGTAAAAAGTCTTCTTTGAGGAACACACAGTAGTCGCCCTATTCTGCAATTTCCTCACTGTCGTGACCCAAAGCGCAGTGGTCTACTCCAAGTCAATCGGCATTTTGTAAGTTCTTGCTTCCGTGTCAAATGACAATTATTCCACGGCTGAAAATAGTCTTGCACATTTGCAAAGTTTCCCTTTTCACTAACTACAGTCTCTCCTAATGTTTTACAAAACAAGTAAAGTTATCTTATGACACATTTCTAAATGGCAGACGTACATTGAAAATGTCAACACACAAAAACTAATATTCTATGGAAACACTAATTATACACCATGATTTTGCAGCTTGGATAATACTCAATTAGCAGCAAAAACTTGAAGTAGTTATTTCCTGTGCAATATTATCTATCGCCTGCACAGTTGTTGAGTAACTTAGGCCCACTATAGCTTGATTCAATTCAGTGACATTTGCCGGCATTTGTTCCTGCGTAATTCACATCAAGACACACTACAGTACTTCTGTCAGGATGAGAACTACACTTTGACTTGAACGTGGTATTGCACTTTCCCGCAAGGCACTTTTACTTTGATTTTATATGGCAGTTATCGTTACAATCAGATGCAACTTTGCACAAAGTAAAACCATGCTTCCATTATCTCTTAAAGGAAAAGGTACTTACTGTTGGCCGTTTAAGCCATAGTTTTTGTACAATTTTTCTATTTGTCTCAACCTTGACTGGTTACCCCTGCAGAACCATGCTGCCTAACAAGACGTCTCAGATCATTAAGCCGTAATAATTGTTTTTTCCAAGATCGTCGCTAATATTATTATTCCACTTTGATATTGTGTAATACAAACAAAGCCTAATGAGGCAGTTTTCCTTCAGATGTGTACAAACTAAAGATGGCTTTCTTTTCCCATTAGCATAGCATATTCCATAAAAGCCTTTATGGAAGATGCAAATATCAAACATCTTCATTCTTGCACTATCACCTGCACACCTGTATGAATAGCTCTCCTGTACTTTGCTGCACTTCCTTCCCTTATTGTTTTCTTCCATTATATCATAATCATAATGTAATAATTTAAGTGATACCAAAAAATAGACATGGTGAAATATTCACATCTCAGATTAAAATAAAGAAGGCACAATATTTTCTGTTTTATATATTTTATTCTTTCATGAAAAAAATCTCTCATATATATATATATATATATATATATATATATATATATATATATATATATATATATATATATATGTGTTTTTTTTTTATCTGTTGTTGTGTGTTTTCTCTGTTTTATAAAATTTTGAGAACAACCAC
>NW_015113934.1:135550-143098 GCF_001443285.1 Poecilia latipinna | reverse complement strand
TTTTTTTCATAAAAAAAAAATCTCACATATATATATATATATATATATATATATATATATATATATATATATATATATATATATATATATGGGTTTTTTTTTATCCCTGGTGTTGTGCATTTTCACAGTTTTAAACAATTGCCAGAACCAACCCATTTTCAAGTATTGGTACACAAAAAAGAACACATTCGGCCCAAAATACTCCAATGGTGTACTGTGCTTCCAAGAAATCAAACACACTCATTTCCTTTAGTCATCTTGTGTGCTACATTGCAGAGGGTTACCTTTAAAATGATGAACTGAATTTGCTGAAATAATGAGAGAGCCTATTGACAGGCCTATGGAAAGTGGATTTTTCTCAAAATAAAACCAAAAACAAAAGCCAGGAAATGAGGCGAGGGATTCCTGAGTGGCTCAGGGGAGAGCAGATACTTTCTTCAAAAAGGAAAAGTAGCCGCCTTCAGAAGAACTGTGAAGGTGTGGGTTTAGGAGAGGAGACGTCCATTTACTTGGCACACAACCTCACAGACATGATTCGATCCACAATGTTTCTCTGGGAATATAAAAACATTTATTCAAACCAAGCGGTCACTTCAGGGGCCAGGAGGTTTTTATGAGTTCGCGAGGGCGCCGGCGTCACACAGCATAGTTTTGGCTCTTGTCCAACATTGGCACATTTCGCCATCTGAACAACAAAAGTAAAGACTATCAACAAAACAACCCTTCTGCTAAATCTGGAAGCTTTGTTTGTTTTTCTCTGGCTTTTTTTTTTTTTTTTTAAGGAAGCACATGTAGCATTGCTGACATTTTTCATTGGTGTGAACACAGCTTACACGTTATTATCATACATGACAGGTTGAGATGAAGAGAAGACACTTAGTGCCCGTTAGCTCGTTAGCTTCAATCCAACATATAAACACTGATGATTACGGACAAACACACACTCGGTGACCTCTTAAATTCCTTTTATTATTGTTATTATTCTTATTATTATTAAAATTCAAATATTAAAACAAACCAAAGATACAAGCTGCACATCTGCACATCACTCCCTAAATATTAGTAGTGAGCAGGTGTGTTGTGCTTATGGCTCTGTTCGCTTGTGCCTGTAGTCGCATGATCCACGTGCCGCCGTTCCCCCCGTCCCCCCGTCCCCCCCGCTCTAAATGAGTACACACTGCCAATGTGACACCGCAGTGACAATCAGATACCGGCCTGTTCCCTTCCCCTCAGGGGGAGGCTGTATGCTGGTGTGGGCTAGCTCAACCCCTGCTTTATGACAAGGACATAACCTCAGCTGTACTTTGTGTGTGTGTGTGTGCGTGTGTGTGTGTGTGTGTTTGTATGTGGAGAAAATGGTGGCAGACAAGTGGAGTATTTACGCTACAGGATGTCTGGCTGGAATCTCAGAACAAAGTCTGTGAAATAAAGAGTCCCCGTGCAGCGGGGTGACGGGATAAAATTCGAAAAAAATAATAATAATCTTTTCATAATGTTTGGATTGCATCCAAGTTGCTTTCAAAAATATGTCTGCGTCGTTTTTATGACAGGCATGAGTTTGTCTTCACCTTTACATTCACTCCTCTGACTGCGACAGCCCTTTACTGTTGTCATTTGGACTCCGTAAGCCTGAACCGTGACTCGAGCTAGTCCGGCTCAGCTCTGTTGGGCCCAAAGAGGTGCTTCAGAAAGTGTGTCACTGCATATCTAAATGTGACAGCCGTCCCGCAGTAGCCTGAGCCTCCCTTTTCTTTCACCCGTGTCTCAGCCTGGGACTGTGGCCGTCTCAGGCCAAGCATGGGTGTCAGTTTGAAATTAAGAAAGTATTTAAGAGATAGTTCATGATCCTTAGAAGTCAAGTCTGGTTAAAGAAGTTATCAGCAGAGAAGTGTCTCGTCCACAGCAGATAACTGTCTTGGTGTCTTCGTTTAGTAGAAATCCGCATTAGTCTGGACCGAAGGATAAATCAAATGGCCGGTTCAAGAAGGGCCAAAACTAAAGCTGACTTTTACAGTTCTAAAACAACTGTAATCATTAGATAGTCATAGCGATTAACTGTACGTCAACAGTATTTTACGAACCTTTACACCACTGTCACATTTACACAATGTGGTTATTTAAAACAAAATAATACTGATTATTTACACAGGAAATGGAGATAGGAGGCAGTGCGCCACCAATTAGTTTCCTTTGTGAAACACATACTAAGAATGAAACAAGTAAAGCCCTTTCAGTCAGAGTAATCACCAAAAAAACAACAACAAAGAAGTAAGGCAGCGCGAAAAAATAAAGAAGTGTTCATTTAAGTTGCTGTAATATTTACCTGTGAGAAACTTTGACTTCAAATACTTCTGCATTCTCCATTCAGAGTACGTTTCACACAGGAAGACCACTGCTTGCGCAACACCTCCTTCCTACATTTTCTGAGCATATAGTCATCAACTTTTTTTTTTTTTTTAAATAAAGGCTTGATGTTAACATGCTAGCTTAATGGTTTATAAAAACTCCATTCGAATAAACCTCTGTGGCGCTTTTGGAAGGAAGTAGTTTTAAGATGGTAGACGTCTGCTGTTGTCTCGGCCCTTTTTTCCTCTTAGCTGTTAGCGTTAGCCTTAGAGAAAAAAAAACAAAAACTAATCTGGATTTATACTGAAACGAAGCAGCAAGACTGTTATCTACTGCAGGGAAGACATTACAGAATCTCACTTCAAAAATTCTGAACTTTGTCTTTCCATGACTTTAAATCCACAGATGGATTTGATCTGTCGGTTTTGTCATGTTGTTTGACTTCTAGTGCATTTGCTGCAGAGCCTTCGGAGATTATTCTCCAACAGTGTTAACCCACATCTGTAGTCAGGAGAACAATTTCAATTGGTTTTCAGAAATGTTCATTCATCTAAAAAATAATAAATAAATGAATAAATACTTTGCATTATTTTTTATCCGCTTTATCCTGTTTTGGGTCACAGGGTGCGTGGGCGGGGTGAAGCCTCTCCCAGCTGTCGTCAGGATATACTAGCTTTAGTCCAGCCTTAAGGTAAAAGAAGCTGTGCTTCTATTTTTGCATT
The DNA here is from genome assembly GCF_001443285.1 of Poecilia latipinna. NCBI lineage: Eukaryota > Metazoa > Chordata > Actinopteri > Cyprinodontiformes > Poeciliidae > Poecilia > Poecilia latipinna. Next base: position 140,030 of record NW_015113934.1, on the reverse strand, counting down.
TTATGCAAATGAGATAAAATGGCTTAACTGGTAAGCTTCAAAGGCAGTGGCAGTCGCACTTTTATTATTGTTTTTGGCCAATTCCTGGACGCCGCTCCAGATCTAGAATACTGATATGAGACAAACGCAGCACTTCTCGTTCAATTTTCAGAAAGGTTTGCATTTAAATACAAAGTTAAATATATAAACAGGTGAGCCTTATGTGTATTCAATTTGTCTGGTGGAATAAAAATTGAAAAAGGAAAAAAAAAACAAAAAAAAAACCTGCCTTTGGAGAAAGAAAATTTCTGAAGTCAAATTCAGCTCTAATTTTGGTTTCCTCTCAAAGTTTTCTACATAAATGAGCATTGGGTTGTTGAGCGCTGATGTTTAGCTGACCGGCGCTCTTTGTTCATGCATGTGTGCCTGCGTTAACTCTCGCTGGCGGTAAAATGAAGGGAGACAGGCCCGGCATGCAGCGAGAGCTACGACAGGCAGAGAGGAGAAGTGGGTCATCTATATGCCAGCCGAGCAGTCGGCATTAATTCGCCTGCTTCCTGCTCTACTAGTCAGCCCCGACAGTGGAGAGAAAGAAAAAAAAAAGTGAGAAAGCGTTGGTGGAGGATACTGTTGTACATGACAAGTTTCTTCAAAGACAGATTCTTGTTTTTAGTTACACGTAAAAAAAGGGAAATTGCTCTATGTCCTGTGTAAGCTACAGTGGCAGGAAGATGAAAACAGACAAGGAGGAAGTAAAACGGAGGCCCTGAGATGGATTGATGCAGTCAATTCTACAACAGCCTATCGGCAGAATAAAGTGACAACAATGAGGTCAACTGTGCTATTCGCTAGAATTTTCTCCACATGTTCTTAGTTTACTGTGCTAAGTACATCTGATGGCTTCACAGAGCATCTCGTTTGTTGCATAATGCACTTGAAGCCCAAACACACTGAGTTAGTTCGATTGTATAACAGTTTTCCCACTCATAACGCCGGGTGCTAGACACTGGATTCCTCTACACGTCAAAGATTCAATCTGAAAAGAATTTTTCTTTTGTGCTCTGGTTCCGGTCCTAAACCCACACGTGCCAGCACCGAGCGTCTCTGGAAGAATCGGGACCGGCGACTAAATGACTGCATTGCACTTCAGTTTAAGGCGAAAACGTTTGCAGTGGAAAGCGATGTAAACTTAAGGCAGCATGGATCGAAGATCTAGAATTCCTTAAAAATGACTAAAATCTAAGTCACTCGATGCATTTCGTCATGTAAATAACCAAACAGCATAAAACACAAGTGAATGCACCCTCTTTCAGTCTATAAATAATAACAATAGTAAAAAAACAAAAAAAAATACCACTTGTATTCGTACACGGTTTGTGCGGCATGCCTTGCACACACGATCATGTCTCGCTTAACCTCGCCCACGGTCTAATCAGCCGGCCCAGTCGGCCAGAGCGTTAAACTATAAATTAAACACTGCTTCTGTTCATTTTTTGCATTTCAGCACAGTGAGACCCGACCTATGTTTGAAGGTAGAATGGTTGCAGGTAATTGCAGTAAATTCCTTCCTCTAAAGGAAAATCTGGTCCTTTCGTCTGTTGTGGTTTTATTAGCCTCTTTCTCGTGTTTGTCAGTGTTTATTTCACTAACGTGGGGGATTATAGAGGCAAAGAATTGGGTTGGGGCAAAAAAAAAAAAAAACACATTAAAAATTGATTAAAGCACTGAGAGGTTGGCGAAAACGGAGAACAAAACGTAAACAAAACATAGAGTTAAGGGATGAAGTAGAGCGGGTATCAAAGGCCAGTCTGGTCAGAGGAGCAGATCAGTATTTAGGTGGGATGACCACCATGGGATCACCTTTCTTTGGCCGCCACATAAGCACCTGGGCGTCATTGGCGTTGGGTTTCACCATGGCGTTGGGGGGGATGGGTTCATTCTTGCCCAGTATCTGAGGCTGTTCCTGGGCCACAGGCTCCTTTAAAACAGCCCTTTGACCCAGAGGCTTCTCTGGGTCCACCTGAATATGAAGCCTCATTCTCCAGCGGATTGTCCGGAGAACGACTGTCTCTGAGGTGGCTTGGTTAATGGCAACCAGCCACGTGGTAAAGCTCTGGTCGCGTTGGATGCTGCTGAGCAGAGGCACGTTGCTGTCGCTGACCGGTACTCCCCAGGTAACGCTGGGGTAAAAATTGTCATTCATGCTGACTGCGAACTTGCTGTCCTTCTTGGTGGGCCCTACCACAGTGCAGGTCTCTGTGGTGTTGCCATACCACGGGTAGTTGACGCCGTCCGAGTCGCTGATTGCTTGGATCTTGCCGTCACGCAGGTCCGGAAGCTCCCAACTTGACCTGGATGTTAGAAATAGAGACACAAATGAGGATTTAAAAAGAAACTTTGCTTCTTCTTTTTTTTTTTGTCTTGTAATTAATCAAGAGTAAAGGTATGGAAGCCGTACTCTGAAAACACACCATGTTGAATTTATCTGCTCCCCCACTGCAATGTTTGAAATTATGCAGGTCATATTTTAAGGTGACACAACTCATATTAAGAAATCTGACAACAATCGGGTCATTTTCAGTTTGCCCGACCAAGACTATGGTGATGTGAAAAATGAAGTCAAAGAAAAAACATACATGTAAAAAAAACAATTTAAATGAAATCTATTTCCTTCAAAGAGATGTCGGTTGTTCATTTAGGCTGCTTCAACAGGTACTGGTCATCTCGATTTGACCTTCACTATTTTGTACTTTTGTAGTTGTGATTAATATCATGCATGGAAAAAGTCTGGTATGAAAAGAAGCCCAAAAACATCAATAGATATTTTGTCAAATTGATGAAGGAGAACTAATCCAGCCAACTTCAGTCCATGGTGGGAGAATGTATAATGGCAAAGTTTCAACCTTTTAATTCTGTCTTTCATAGATCATACTGGATTTATAACTATTGGCAGCCTTTTACAAATCTCTGCAGAATACAAACTGAGACAAATGAATACAGTTAGTAACCATAGCACAGGGGCCTGAAAAATGAGCAAGAGGAGTAACCGCTTCACCATTTTTAAAAGAGGAGGAACAAGCTTATATTTTATGCTGCATCATTTATTTTTTTACTCGAAAATCTGATCATCCCTTGAAGTCTGACAAGTTTATAAAGCCTTGGTTAAACAATGGCAAGCTAAAAGTACTAGTAATTGCTACATTTTGTTTTGTATTGGTTCAGTTGAACTCACATGGTGCAGAAAAGTCTGTTTTTATTTATTTATATTTTTTAAGTTGCTTCATCTTAGCTTCAGCTAAGATGAAGATGTCCAGACAGACGGTCATGCACAGGAAAAGTAAAAGAATCTGATTGACTTTTTAAGGGTAAAAGACAGAGTCGCATCTCGCTCCCTCACTGTAAATCAGATTAGACACAGCAGAAAACTTTGCACTGCTTTGCAGTATTTAGGCCTGGTCTGCAACGGCGATATGCAAACGCACGCGCGTGTCCTCCAGGTCTCTGTTGCAATGATGCTGCCATTTGTAGAAACTCCATTACAGTGACTATTTTCTATCTAATCCAAACTGTTAACTCTTTAATTTAGCTCATTAAATCAGCATTTATCTGAAACAGCAGAAAGTGACAAAAACACCAAAACCAAGAAACCTTTTGAAAAAAACCCACCAATCTCTTAGTCATTAGTTATCCCATGTTAACTCAAATCATTTTGACAGTTTTCAATAGGTTAAACACTGTTTAACGGCTACTACTTTCAAGGTTTCTTGCTAATCTTTATTTTAGCAAGAAACTAGGTTAGACACTATCTTGGCAGACATGACAAAGGTTTTAAGAAAAATCAGCCTACAATCTCTTATCGATAAATCTATGCCCATATCAAAACCTCTTAAGACCGGCCCCTTCATTTGACATTATCTTTGCCAAGTGGCAGGAAGACAAAAACGAATTCATACAATTGTGCAGATAAAGTTTTGGTGCGGGGTGGCAGAATTTTCAAAATGTGCAAAACAACAGTTCAGGTAATTTATTACTCAAAGAAAATACAGCACAGCTGATTGCTAAGCAGGCAGTGTGTGTAGACGCACAATCCAGTCCACTGACTGGTCTGCTGTTTGAGGATTGAGCTGAAGAGCCGTCTCCTGCAGCAGGTATTGATCCAAAAACTTTTGGCTGGGTCACCTTGGTACAGAATATACCTCGTCTTTAAAAAAAAAAAAAGTTTGAAAAAATTAAAAGGGATCGGCAAAGCTTGGCTACTGTGGCTAAATCACAGGGAGAAATGTATCAACTGCATAAAGGTAATTCTTTGTAGACTTGGCTTTTTCAAAATGAGCACATAATTTAAACATTGTGATTATTATGCTGTCAATTGAAATGACAACAATGGAAACTTTATTTTGGTTTTATTGAACTTGAATTGTTGGGGAGACAACGGCATAAAAATATGGTGGAGATGCACTTTAACGTACCAAAAAGTTGTTTCTGAAGCTTTTATGTGAAT
>NW_015113934.1:94133-132279 GCF_001443285.1 Poecilia latipinna | reverse complement strand
GACCAAATCTGTGATCAAATGACACAAACTGAAAACTAAATCGCATTTTATGCGTTTTCTTTGTTTCCGGCATTGATAGTAACTCATTTCAACCTTGTTACCTAACCACACAAGAAAGAAGCACTAAGCCGATTCAAAGCCTGACAGCTTAATAGTTCTGGTTTTCTTCCTACTGACTTAAAACTACAATTCATTAATGAAATATTTTGACACATACAGCAAATGACAAAGAACATCTTAAGTCCCTCTGTGCTCACCAACATTGATTACCTTTCATTCCCTGATTTGGAGGATCAGCAGAATAGAGGTGAAGCAGTGCGATGAACGGCCACACAACTTACTGCTTCTCCACCCGAAATTTACATGCATGCATTTATGTGGAAGAAGCTTTATGAAATAGATGCACCTTTTATTGCTGTGGCATGAACTCACACTGAATAATGGAGATAAAGCTAACTTAAACAAAAGCGTGGGTGCCAAAATCGGTGGCATCCCTACAATTTCTATTACACAAACTATTAATCCAAGTTATTACAAAAGCTTGTGGCGCAAAGCCCATTTTCTCTTAGCTACTCTTCAAAATGGGAAAGCCAAGAAACTCTGCTGTTTACTTAAAGTCTCTTGACTTTAATTAATCAAGAAATATATATAAAAATTTCCACATGCATAAGTCGGAACAAAAAGTAAAATATTCAAAACAACTGGTGCCTACAGGTAAGGAGAGCGCTGTCTTCGCGTCTTCTATTCAGATGGAGCATTTACTGCACCCAGCATAAAAATACTTAATGGAGACAGGAAGCACCAAACAGTGAACACAGGTAAACCGTGGATACCTCTACCCACTCCGGAGCTGACAACCCAACTGTGGAAACCACCGCTAGTGTACACTTCCTGTTGTTTGCCTTTCCGGACAGAAACTCAAGCTTGTAGTTTTGGAGATTTGTAAGCGGTGCATGTATTGTGATTACTTCGAAAGTACCCAGATTGAATGAATGAATTTGGAACGTTGTGCATGATTTTAAGGACTTGACAGGTTTCCTTCATGGGAGACAAAACGCATATCTGCAACCACTACTAGAAACCTCTTTGCCGTTTCCTGTTACTTTGAATGTTGTAGATAAGTACAGATGCCTACAGAGTAAATGTGTCCAAGACACAGAGCAGACGAGAGTGTTTGCATTAAGAAAACCGAGAAGGCTTTTTGTGTAAAGTCTGAGCTTTAAGCAGCAGTTTCTTTTTCTTTTTATTTCTACGTGAATGCAAGTATACGCCTGCCTCCTAGCAGACGCACACAGGATGTCGAAACCAACCAAATCGTACCTCCCAATATCCCAAAGGTGCACATGGGAGTGATGAATGTGCACAGAATCCTGAGTCCACCGTCCAAAGCCAGCCGAGAAATTATCAATATTACCATCCTCAGCTGTTCTGTGCAATTACAGCATGCTAGGCCGTTATCACCACCAAAAGCAACTATGCGGTGTGAGATTCAAGCAACGAGAATTCATCTTCTACTGCATCTTGACAGTAACTTTTAAACTGCAGAAAATGGGCATGTGGGATACTTTTGGGCTGTGGCATTTGCATTTACTAAAATAACTTATTTAGTATATTTTTTTTTAAAATGTCTTCACCTTCACAAATCTAGATGTAGGCATGTCAAAACCTTTTTTTTTTTTTTACTAATACTGTGAAGGCTGGGCCTACATATGCTTGAAGACCCTGAGGAGCACAATGAGCTGGGTTGATGCACACATCACAGTTGTGGATGACAACTGAGAAAGTCCAATATTTCCAGTGGTGTTTATCTTGTCAATTTAAAAAGCATTTATTGCTCACCGTTGCCTGAATTTGCTTTTCCACAGCCTACCTTCATGTCCAACATCGTCCAACACAAATAACAATATTACAGTGGTCACAAAGTATCTGATTCCTTCAACCAACAACACCTACTGTATCCCTAAAAAGCTGTTTCTCCCTTGCATGCAATAAATCTTGAACAGAAGCGGCTTAGTGGCACAAATGAGGCAATAAATACATTTTAAAAATCCCCACAAAAATAGTCCTGCAAATACTTAACAGGTCTATGTTAATAATTCGTTCAGGGTGTCCATCACAGGGAGAGACACAAAGGATAAACAACCAATGCATGCAAAAGCATTTGGGCAATTTAGAGTAACCAATTAACTTAACAGTCCTGTTTTTGGATTGTGAGAAGAAGCTGGAGAATCCTGAGAGGACTTACTTATGCATGGCATGCATGGTGAGAACATGCAAACTCCAAGTAGACAGACCTCAGACTGGGATTCAAACTCAGAATATTCTTGCTGCAAGGCAGGAGTGTAGCCTAGACAACCACCTATAACTTAATTTGTTTCAGTGATTCAATTAATTTGAATCTGAAATACAATTAATATTCAGATTGCTTACACAGAGAGGAGTGTGTTTTAAGCATTTATTTTTACTAACCTTGGTGATAATGGCGTCCAGCTAACAAAACCCCAAATTTCTCAGAAAATTTGAACATTACATCAAACCAATAAAGAAAAAAAGAAATGTTTTTATACAACAGTTCTATGTTGTGGTCTTCACAATTAAGGGGAAGCAGGCTTTTCACAGAGTAAATCAATGACTGGAAAGTCGAGTGGAAGAAAAACAAAGAGTAAAAAGAAAAAGTTGAACAAGCAAGAGAAATGACCTTAGTCTTTAAATGATTGTGTGGCAAAGTCCATTCAAGAGTTTGGAGAAGATTCAAAAACCAAAGGCTTGTGGAGTCAAAGTGTTAAGAGTCACCACACAGACATATTTATGTTAAGCCGTTCCTGAACACTAAATGTTCAAAGTCTTCCCCGAATACTAGAAGTTGCTCAAAGGTCCAACATCCTGTTTCTGGAATAAGTCAATTTTGCATCTTATTTGGAAATCAAGTTTCCAGAGGAAGACTAGAGAAGCAGAGACTTCAGTGTGACTGGAGAGCCATGCCATCTGCTGGTGTTGATCCATTATGTTGTATGAAGTCCAAAGTCAGAGCAGCTGTCTACCTGGACATATTAACAGAAATCCCCACTTCCTTCTACATACAAACTTTACAGAGAAGCGGATTTTATTTTTGGGACGTGCCTACACTGCCAAAAGCGCCAACGCCTGCTTTAGTGGCCTCCTGTTTAGAAAACCTTTATTTTAATAATCTTATGTAATCTTTTTTATTTATTTATTTATTTGATGAATACAAATGTAGGTTTTCATCAACTGCGAGCCATAACCATCATATTTAACAGAAATAAACACTTGAAATTATATTTTTTTATATGTGTAATGACTCCATATAAGACACAAGTTCCACTTTTTGAAATAAATTAAAGGAAATAAAGTTTTTGATGACATTCTGACAGATGCACATGCAGACTGGGCGAACAAACGAAGCCGAACTTTTAAAGGCTAATCCTTCCCTTTATCCATCTCTCCATCACACACTCGGGAGAATTCACCTTTACTGCCACTGGAACAGAGGGCTCAAGGGGGGGAAAGAAACATGTTGGGCCATACACATGGGTGGGGGTGTCTGGCTCTAATCTTAGTGCTGCAGCACGCAGACATCCTCTTCTCTACAGATAAAGTATATTCTGATCAGCGTGTGGTTACCCACAGTAAATAAGACGAGAACTGCATGTCTGCTGACACAGAGGAAACAGAAGGAAGGACAACAGTAGTTGTCACTAAAGAATATGAAAGGTCACAGCAGTTATTTCTCATTTAAATACTCTCATCTAAGTGGCCATAGGCGAGAGCTTTTGCATGCTTAGCTTTGAACGTGTTAGTCATTTTTGTTTTTTCAGACAATGCAAAAAACCCCACAGGTGTTCTTGTGTAACCCAGATGCGGCAAGAGTTTCACTTCTGAGTAACATTTCCTCTGCCACGTAATTTTAGCATTACTTGTTGCACGAAAACAGGAATTCAAACCTTCAGCCAATGAAATGGAACAAAAAATAGACAACAGAAAAAAAAAAAAAAAGTCTCCCTCTTGGCAGCTGGGCTCTCACTCTTACAGTCATTCCCTGCTCTCTGTGTTTTAAGACTGAACAATTATCTTTTAAATTCAGAATACTTTTCAAGTTTTGTTGTTTTTTTTTCTGAAAAGACCACTGTAATTTCAAATATTTATACATAATTTAATCATCATGTTTAAAATTTCCAGAAAATTTATTTATTTATACTAGAATGAGACACAGTTCCAATTGGGTGATTTTCTGTTCTAATCAAACCTGGATAATGATATTAAAGCAAAACAAATAGTCTTTCTGTCAATCCAAGCACAGAAAATAAGTCAAAACTATAAGTTAAATTTCTTATTATATTTTGCCATTTAAATAATAAATTGAATAATATTTTTTATTATTATTATTATTAATACTATTGTATAAATATGTCATATAAATTTTTTTTAAAAAGTTAATTTACATAGATGAATGATTTTATTAAAACTCTTCCGTTGAGTTCAATTTTATTTAATTTCACTTTACTTTGTTTATTTTTTTTTTACTTTATATTATTTTTCCTTCATTTTAGCACCAGCACTCACTCGTCAAACGTGCCAAAAGAGCCAGGCGTGTATACTCACATCCCTTTGTTCCCGTATGTATTGTAGAACATCATGTGGTTACACGCCTGGATCCACCCGATGGTCCACGTCTCTTTGGCCGCTACAGGCGGCACCAGGAGACGCGCATGAGCTCGGAAGTGCGGCGTCCGGTAGCGCAGGACCACGCTGGACGCCTCGTCGATGCTGGTGGGGTTGGAGTCGATGGACGTGCTCAGCTCCAGGACGATAACGCTGTCTCGGAAACTCTTGGGCTTACACTTGAGGCTCTGGATGCAGCCCATTGCACTGAATTGTAACACAATCCACAAAAGCGCCCAAAGCTCTGGAGAAGGAGGTGGAGGAGAAGAAGAAAGACGCATGGAAACAGCAGGAAGAATCACCATGAGTTTTGGACCTACACGCTCCTTTCTCCCTCCCCAACCCTCCAAAAAAAAAAAAAAAAAAAGAGAGAAAAAGAAAAAGGTCTACAAAACCAAAACGCCTTTATATTTATCAAGAGTGACAAAAATTGCCATGCGTTGATCCGATACTGTCACAGCAGAGGAAGGCAAGCCAATAGAAAAGCTTCACAGCCGCAGAGCGCATGCTTTCCGGTGCGAAAATGCAACTTCACTTGCAGAAGTTGGGCATCACAACTTTTCTGATGCGTGCACTGTCAAGATACAAAACAACTGCATGGAAGGGGGGGGGGATCTAGAGGCAGTTTTGACAAGATCGTTGAGAGGCTGGTGGTAATTCTGACCTAAATTATTAAAAGAACTACTAGTGTTACATCCTGGAGTCAGATTTCCGTTTGTATAATTCATCAGAAGATAATCCGCAGGAAGACGACGAGGTCCAGCCGGTGACATGAATCATGATCAAAGATCGCTGTCGTGGATCAGTTCTAAATGAAGTGACTGTCTGAAGCATGGATAGGCTACAGTCCACATATTCTTAATTTAGAGTCCCAATTCCGCATGAAAAAGTGACTTAACGAGTTAAGACAGCTGTATGTCGGATTAAGGGTTCGTGCAGTGTGAATGCAGGAGTTTTGTCTATTTATAGCCGATTAAAAAAAAAAAAAAAAAAACAGCATGCAAAAAGAGGTGTACCTATAAAACAATAGAGTGTAATATATCCAGTGTCTTCAGTGGTGTAAAAATTCCTGGAGCATACAGGAGCAAGGCGTTGACTCGCACAGATCTTCGGTCTGAGAGGTAAATCCGTTATCCCCCTCCCGTTATTCTTCTCCACAGCGGCGGCTGCGGTAACCGTCCCGCCGAGAGAGGAGAGCCATCCCCGGCAGAGTTTAAGACTACATCGGCGACATCCAAAGGACACTGCGGGGTCAACGTTTTGCCCCGAGGTCCATCGGTAACATAGGACTATGTTAAAAAAAAAAAAAAAGAACCCCACTAAAGTCCGAAATAAATAAATTTAAAAAATGACAGACCTAATCCAAACAATGCGTCTTGTCACATTGTTGAAGCCAGTGGGTCGTATGCTAGCATTTCGGGTTGTTGTGCAGCTGTTGGAGTGAAATTCCTGAACGAGCTGTCAGATCTCTGTCACCGTCCCATCGTAACAACGGCAGGTTCACCCCGCTGCTCACAGAGCCGCCGGAGAAGCAGCTTTATAAGCATCTCCATGACGACACTTCCGCCTTGAGCAGTGAGCACGATGGGAAACGTAGGCATCATGAGATTCAACATAATTACTGCATAATAGACAGCTCTCTCTCTATTTTTTTCTTTTTTGCTTTCAAAAAAAAAGTACCACATGACGTACCGCATAATGTAACTTTTTTCCCCCTTTTTTCACGTTACAAACCCACTAACTTTATTGTATTTGATTGAGGTTAACAGAACAACATGAAGTAGCATATATGTGATGTGAAAGGGAAACGATTTTCTAAATCTTTTAGAAATAAGAATATAAAAAGTGCTGCAGGCATTTGTATTCAGCCCTCCCGAGTCAATACTTTATAAAGTCACCTTTCTCTACAATTGCAGCTCGAAATGTCTTTTGGGGTATTGCATAACCCTAACACATACTGATACTTTTGTCTGTTGTTCCGTATTATTAGCTAAATGTGGCCCTATTTTAAATAATTCTGAAAAGCCAAATTATTTTTTTTTGTTTTACAATGTAAGAAAATATCAGATATTGTGAAATGGTGGTGAACTTTATATTTTGTAAACGTTTTCAGTTGTGATCGCTGAAACTGTAACAGGCCTATTTTGTCCAACCTGCTTTTAGAAACCTTAGTTTCTAAAAGCATAATTTAAGTTCTAAATTTTATTTACACCTAGGTGGGGCCTATTTGTTAAAATTTCCATTTTCTGTTTAATACTATTATACAGGAGTGAAAGTAGGGGGGGGTACGATAGGGTACTGTGTACCCCTAAAAGATTTAGCGGGGGTACGCAGTACCTGCAAGAGAGGGAGGGGCTGTCTGCTGTAAAGAATCATTGTGCAGCCGTGAGTTCACCCACTAATCAGCCGTGAGTGATTAGTTTTTCAAGAACAATCCAAAACACGATTTAATCAGTTAATAAATAACTTTTTTCTCATTTCATATTGTTTCTGAACTCTTCGTGCTTTGCTAGAGCAGGGCTGCAACACGTCGATCGCAGAAGGTTTTGAGTCAATCTCGGTTAGGTGACAAACTGAGACCAGCACGTCCTCCTCTGACTGGCTTATCAAAACGTTCATAACTTTATTAAAGAACAACAACAACAAAAAAAAAAAGGTCAACAAAACGTGTTCAAATTAATGACCCAACAAAAATAATAATCTCAGTAATTATTGTTTCAATAAGGTGTTGCGCAATTATATGCGTTTCGGTTCCATTATCAAAATAACTAGCAGAGCAGGAGTTTAAAATTAACTAATCAACCACCTTCGGGGTGGTTGATTAATAATTAATAATTGCAAAATAAATATCAAGCCTGAAAACCTATCTAATGACCAAATGTAATCTGTGCTCGGCTCGAGGAGCGAGCGGTTGCCACGGCAACCTACAAAGAGAGAGAGAGAGAGTAAAAAGGTGCAAGTGGTTTACAGTTGATCACCTGTGCAGTTATTTTACCTTTGTTTACCTTTGCTGTGGCTCTTTACAGCTGCTGTAGTTTCTGAACGTTCAATAAACGACAAACTTGGACTAATTACCTCGTTCTTTGTGAGTATACGTCATTTACAACAAACATCAAACACGGTAAATATGTTTCATTAAGTATTTAACAAACAAATGGCTTCTACCGAGATAATTATGTGAAATTAAATTAATTGTCTAAAATAAAAAAAAATAGTTTGGTGCTGTCGGGCTCAGAGTCTGAGAGGCTTTTCCTTTATCAAACAATTTTTTTTGCCTCTTATTTAGTGGAAATATTGATGTTGAGACTTTCTCCAAAGTAATAACCTTTTTCAACCTTTATAGCTCCACTGTTGAAAATGAGGCTCTAACGTTCACAAATGACATTGAAATAAAATCCAGTCCAACATCTGCTTTGAGGTGATTCCTCTGGATCCTGCTGGAGGAAAAACATCCCAACTTCAGAAGATGAGCTTTAACCCAACAGAGCTCTGTGGTTCCTCCTGTCAGGGTGAGAGTCAGGGTGAGGAGGCGCCATGTTAGGAAGACGAAGATGAAGCTGTTGCATCTTCAGAACAAACAGGTCATGATGCTGGGCTACTGATAATCCCTCTGTCTGGACACAGGATCAACATAACCAGTTTAAAAGCTAAAATGAATGGTTATATGCCAGACATGGAAAACTGGGATGTACTCCATGCCATGATTTTCAGAGTTTAGGTCTCATGGCATCTCAAGGTGTCGACATTGCAGCCAGTGGGCTGAAGGAAATACAGCTCCATTCTGTAACAACGCAAGAGCTATAAGCAGCTTTTATCGCTTTGCAAAAGAATTAATCAGCACAGAAACTCCAAAGCACACAAAGAAGCAATTGTAATATATAATATACATTTGTCATAGTAACCCCAAGAATTTAAAACTACTTTCACCCCTGCTGTTATAAATTCCTAACTTACTTAGTTACTGTCAAAAAACCAAGATGAGATGTAATAAATAATAAATAGGACCTTAATGTACGTAAATATGTCTCCTGAAGTATTAAAATACCACACATTTATTGAGTAAGGACCTAAATCACAAACTAATTAAAATTCAAAGATTGTATCATTTAAAATAATAATAATAATAATAATAATAATAATAATAATAATAATAATAATAATAATAATAATTTCAACTGTTATTCAATTAGTTCTTGATTGCTTTACTGCAGATCAGCAGGACATAATTAAAACTGTCACTGCCTTTTCAACCAGATCCTAACATGTGATTGGTTAAGCTGCTCGTGTTGACCACAATATAGCTAGTCACGCCCATTGTTTACGATGGGTAGGGTTAAGAAATACAATGAAGTAACATTGTAGAAATTATTAGAGAAATGGTGAAATAATTTAAAGAATATTTGGTTTGGAAAATAAAAATGTGTTTTAAGCGTGTTAAAATTTGTATTTATGATATAAATTATGTATTTGTTCTATATTCCAATAATAATTTACCCTAGTTATTATTTAATGACGGGTTTTTTCTTATAAACTGTGGTATTTGGAGATCAATAAGAAATGAACCTATGAGCTTTGTGATGTGTGTTTTGGTGTTTTTTTTTTTTTAAGCACCTTGGAGAACTCCGCTTTACGTCAGGGCGCACCGCTTAATCTGAATCGTGGTTGTGCGTGAACTACGTCAAATCTGCGCAGTAGCACTAGATGCAGCAGCAACACAGCTGCATTGTCTTTTTCCTTTCTTTATGCTCTCTCGGATTTTTGCTACATCCAGAATATGGCGACTCGCTCCCAGGATGTGACAGGTGTGATGGATGCTGCGGGGAGGATCTGATGCCGGAGGTGAGACCACGAGTTTCTTTCACATTTTACGCTGAGCTGTGCTGTATTGTTGTGCCTAACTGAAATGCTCATGTTGATCTTTTTTTGTTTTTTTTTGTTTTTGTGCCCATGCTGTAGGTCGGGTTTCACGGGATTGGCTGGAAGCTGATGCCATTCAGTAGCTGCGCTCTGCCGGTCTGCGTGATATAAACAACATGGACATCTCGCATTCCCCACACACTAAATATAGCTATTAAGGCCACAGGAGGGGGAGGACTGGTGTTATTCCGAGACAGTGGGCCGTCGTGGTGAACTCCAGCCACCTGAACTACCTTCCGAGGATTTATCTTTTATTGGGCCCTCAGAAGGAAAACTCGATTCTGACCAAACATGCCCTCGGCGAACAACGTGAGATCCAGGGCGCGGGAGAGGAACAGCGTCCTGAGCAGACCCGAGTTCATGTCTCTCAATCATCAACCCCTCCGTGGCGGCTCCGGGCCCCCGGAGAACCGCTGCGGTCCTAAACGCGCGCCTCAAACCAAGCACCAAGCGATCCAGAAGAGCGAAGAACCTACCGACGGCGGCAGCAAGGACAGAAGAGAGTCCACCAAGATGCCAGAGGAGGACTGCATGCAGCTCAACCCTTCCTTCAAAGGGATAGCAATGAACTCCCTCCTCGCCATTGACATCTGCCTGTCCAAACGAATGGGGGTGTGCGCTTCCACGTCGTCCTCCTGGGGAGGCTGCAGGTCCATGGTGGCCCTGCTGGCGCTCACGGGGCACGGCATCACGTGGATCATTGGCACTATCGTATGTCTGACACGGAGCAACACTCTGGCTGGTCAGGAGGTCCTGGTCAATCTGCTGCTGGGTAAATAAATACCACATCGCATTCACCAAGTTGCAACACGCCGGGTCATTATTTGGGGGGTGATTCTGATTCACATCCACTTTTTGCCGCTTTATTTCTTTGTCTCGCTCATAAATTCTTATAAAATCTGACACATCAACTAAAATGTTTTAAGTTAAAACCTTTGGTTTAATACAAGGGTTTATTATAAGTGTTATAATCAGAAATGTTTCATTGTTTCACAAAAACAGAAACATGGGTAAAAGCGACGATTAATGATACTGATTCTCCCTCTGTGAGCAGAAATTTCTAAATTAAATGGCATTTTTAAATAACACACACACACACACACACAAAAACAATCATTTTCACTAGGTCACAGTTAAGTCAAGGATCAGGATAGGATCCTTTATAGGCTCTACATATTTTTTCTATATTTTTATGAGAGAAAAGCATACATTGCAAAGCGACACCAAAAGCTTCTTATGCTGAAGAAAAGCATTCCACAGCATGATGCTGCCACCACCATACTACATCATGGGAAAGGTGTGTCCAGGATAATATGCAGTGTTACTTTTTTGTTCCATAGATTTTTCTGATGTAAGTTCAATTTTAAGTCTTATAAGAAACACGTTTGCTCTGTTAGGCTTGTGGCAAACTGCAGTTCGAAATCCAAATGGATTTCTTTCAACAACGGGTTTGTTTTTGCCCTTCTTCGACAAAGGCCAGATTTGCGGATTGCACGTTTAATAGTAGACATTAATTAATTAGTCATTATTCAAGCTGAACTGTGGTACAGGGCAGCTCCTCCAGAGTTGCACGGTCCTCTTCACTGCCTAAGTGATTGATGCTCTTCTTGCCTGGTCAGGTTGGTCATGTTAAAGTAGGTTTGCAGTTCCTCACTCTTTTTATCTGAATGATTGATGGAACGCTGCTCTGTGAGAGCTTCAAAGCTTCTGACATACTCCTTGTGTGAGTCAGTCAGATAAAAAAAAGTCCCATTAAAATACATTAAAATTTGTTGTTGTAAAAGTGACAACATGTGGAAATGTTTTAGGGATGTGAGTTTTTTAGAAATTCCATGCCTGTGACATGCTCAAAATAATGCAAGCTCCAAAATATTGCAAGAACATCTTAAAAACATTCAACCGTAGGTAGAGTGAGATCTTGGAAAATCCCTTGTTTTTGTGTGGTTTTGATCCCAACGTGTAAAGGCTTCAACAATCTGTATAAAGTTTGTAAATTCAATATTTGGAATATGTGAATGAAGAGAAATGTACTTGCACGATGAACAATAACTCTTGTATTTAGCTATTTAAAAAATATGTTTATTGTCAAGAAGCTTACTATCTTTTAGAAAGTTCAGTTTTATCTCAAACAATTTTTTACTTTGAAACTTCAGCGTTGCTTACTGCTATACATTAAAAGCTGCTTAGATGACTTTCAAAAATATTTTAGATTTTTTTGCAAAGGACTCAACACATAGCTCAGACAGAAACAATAATCCTGACATTCCTAAAAAAAAAAAAAAAAAACTAACCCTACACTTCAGAGTTCTCAACATCATTCCCATATTTGATTTATTTTGGAAACATAAGATGAACATCAAACTAAAAATGAAATATTTCCCAATTACAATAATATATTTATGTCTCATATTTGATGCTGGGTTGTATGCGTAACCTTAATCAAAAACTTTAATGGCTTAATTTTGATCCGGCAGAGCAACACATGCGCCTGGAACCTGAGCAGTGAAAAGCCAGCTTGCATTATTTCATTTTTAGCTTATGTCATGTTCAGACTCGTAAATAATTTTGCTTTATTAAATGTCTTTTTTTTTTTTTTACCCTGTACCACAAACAAAGCTTGATCTTTTCAGAATCATTAAGACATCTGTGTGTTTGTAGTCACATGTTTGCAGTCAAATACCCAGTCTCAGCACAAAATACAGATTAATCACATTGAAAGTATTACAAATCTACTCACTGAGGCCATGCTGGAACTGATTGGAAGCCAACAAATCTCTGGATTTGGGACACTGTTGCATTGTGTTTGGGGTATTATTTGAGCTCCTGTGCTTGTTCATTATTATTATTATTTTTTTTTTGTTCTGGAGAAAATCCACAAGCAGAAGCGACAGTAGTGGGGAAGTAATATTTAATGGTGGCCGAAAGTGTTTTCGATTTTATATATTACTTGATAACACTGTCATTTCAGAGTTCAGTTGAATATGATACACTATTTTATTTTATTTATTTATTTTTTTTTTTGCAGTTGTGTTGTTTTGAAACAATCACTTAACTTTTTATGCAGAGGTTTTTGCATTATTATCAATCACTGTAGGTTTTGAGGAAAACACAGTAAATATTTTATTCAGTTTTATTAAAATTTCTCTAAATTTGCAAAAGCATTCAATTTTCTGAGTTAGAAAAAAAATGCTTTTTATAATTCTGAATGAACACAACATGTTTGCACTAATTATAATCAGGTTGTATTGAAAATCTGTTTGTTGGAAAGCCATGCATTTTTACTCCTCATGTTTAGGTATTTTTTTAAACAAAAAATGTAATATCTGAATTTTTATAGTGAAATTGAATATGTGAATATTTAGTTATAAAAACCTCCTGAAACCGCATTTTGAATGCCTTGCAGAAGCACCTATATATATAAATTATATATATATAAATATATATTCAGTAATTTCACTTAACTCCAATCCAGAGCCACGCGGCATTCTGGGGGATCTAAGCTGTTTAAACTCTCACGGCCAGCTTAGCAAGATTTGTGGCATTAGCTAACTCACTCACTCACTCACTCACTCTTTGGTTACCTAGCAATAACCTGTTGAGTAACATGTGTAGCAACAGTTTAAGCTTCCCCCACTGTGCCTCATTACTGCTTAAAAATAAACAACAGCGGAGTGGAGTGAAAATTGCAGATGAAACAGGAAAGGTCATAGTGCCAGTTTGGCACTATTTCAGATATCTAAAACAAACAAACAACAACAAAAAAAATCTAATTAAATATTATCAATACCGACTGATATGAGACACTTATATTGTGGCACATTTTTCAGCCCTATTCTGTTTTGGATTAAGGTTTGTACTTTGACTGGGCCATTCCAACAAATGAATATGTTTTGATTTAAACCATTCCCTTGGTTTAAATCTGGCTGCATATGTTCGGTTTCTTGTGGCTGGAATAGATAGCATTACGAGAACGCTGAATCAGGGCACCAAACCCAGTTTGTCAAACAGTTGATTTTAAGTGTATGACGACGGCAGACTTGAAGTTGGAGATAGCAAAGGGGCCATGGATATTTCTGGGACTGTCGCTGAGTTATAAAAAGACTCTACAAATTTCCGGCATGCGAACTTGGAGCAAATGTTGCTTGGTGTTATTGTATGCCACACTGGTTATTCTTAGTCACCAAGATATCTGTTTACACATGTATTCCAGTTGTTTTCAGACTCAGCAGGATTGCGAGACCTTACAATAGTGAAACAAGCACACGCAAGAAAAATCAGTATTTCACTTGCAGTTATTTTTAGGAGGTGTAAAGCAGGACATTGTACAGCTTATCATAGCCTATGTGACAGTCAGATTACTGCTTCCATGCTTGAACAAATACATTGATCGGTAACTTGAAATATTCCAAGAAATGAGAGAACTGTTAAGTGACATTTATCTCAACTGAAAAACAAGGGAATTAAAAAATAGAAATGCTGATAAGATACACAGAGTGAAGTGTTACAACTGACTGCATGTCATCTGTTTTAACCATTTACTATTCTTAGACTGTTTTGTTGCCTGTTATTTTCAGCAAATCTGTGTTTTTGCTATTTCTAATACAGTATATTTTTCCACTTGTTTTGTCATTAACATTGCATATTGCATATCACAAATTTTTTCCAAGAAAAGGTAAAAGGAAAAGTCAGATCTACCGTCTATGTCGTGGATATATATAAACTAACGACTCCCTTAGTGGAAACATTTATGCAGTGAAACTCTTTGAACACTTTATGCACAGCATTAAGATTTTGATTCTTCCACTCTCGTTTGTTCTCGTAGCCCTCATCCTTGACGTCATGACGGTTGCTGGAGTCCAGAGACTGGTGAAGCGCAGAGGACCGTGGGAGATGGCGCCAGGCTTCCTGGATTGCGTCGCCATGGACGTGTACTCTTTCCCTGCCGCTCACGCCAGCCGGGCCGCCATGGTCTCCAAATTCCTGCTGTCTCACCTGGTTCTGGCCGTGCCGCTGCGCATCCTGTTGGTGCTGTGGGCCTTCCTGGTGGGCATTTCTCGAGTGCTCCTGGGTAAACACCACCTAACTGACATGGTGTGCGGCTTTGCTCTGGGCATGTTTCACTTTAGTCTGATGGAGACAGTGTGGCTGTCCTCAAACACCTGTCAGACTCTTATATCCATAAGTACACTCAGCTGGAGCCCTTTTTATTGAGCTTTGCTCGGCTTACATGACGTTGCAACTGATATTTCAACTGTGCAATACTGCAGACTTTGATCTTTGGTCTAAAGGAGCTATTTATGCAGCAGTAGAGAGGTTTTACTAAGCTGTGACCACAGAAAGCTGATATTTTGGATGCAAATGCTGACTTGCATGCAATAAGCAAAAAAAAAAAAAAAAAGTCACATAGGCCCCTGGCCCCTTCGGGATTTTCTTACAGCTTCATAAATTCTAGATTTAATCTTTAATCCCCCAGTTTTAACAAACATTGAAGACAAAAGAATATGAAAAATGTTTATCCTGTTTTTGGTTGTATCAATCCTCCATTCAGTTTTGCTATGACTCATTCTTGTTCTTCCTTTGATTTTTTTTTCTTTAACTGACACCGTGCTGAACAGTGTAGGGAGTTGGTTGCAGAATATATCCAACATTTCATTATTCTTATTTGGCACTGATGTAATATTTGTATATTTTTGATGGATTCTTTTGCACTTTTTATTGTGAAGTTCCACTCTTTACCCTTTTTTATGCAACTGATTTGAACCATTTATGCACAGATGCCAAGGAGAATTCAATACTTTTCTTGTACTTTCAAAACCTAACCTTACAAATGGTATTGGTTTGTCATTAAAGGCTCTCTGCCTCACTGAAAAGCTGCAGCGTATGCGTGCATATGAAGTGTGTTTTGTTTATTTTCTTTCTTACTTTTTGGTGGAACTTGTTTGATATTTGAAATGAACAATGTATAGTGTACATGAGTTAGCTTTGTACTGTGCAGAAATCTGTGTACAATGTTTACACTTTGTTGCTGCATCTCAAAAATAAAACCAGATATACAGTTGCAAAATATGTCTTTGGGTTTTATCAATTCTGTGGCACAAAATTTCCAATAACAAAAACTGTTTTTTTTTTTGTTTGTTTGTTTGTTTGTTTTTTGTTCTGTTTTTTTTTTTATTGCAGAAATGATTGTGACTTGAGTTTCTTGAGGTTTTACCAATCCTATCCAGGAATAAATATGATTAATGAGATGTTTACCCAAATCTTAGTGGTTCATTAGAATACATTCATTTGCTTCAAACATCACATGCACTTCACTGCATCACATGTGGTTCAGCAGGGTCAGCAAAAAAAAGAAAAAAAAAGATGTGTGGTTAATTGAAATCCTATAGTTACAGTACCTTCTCAAAGCTTTCGCACAACTTGAAATGTATGTGCCGGAGAAACAAGCAGCTGTTTAAAGTTGTCCCTGAACTACCTTACGTGCAACGTGAGATCTCTCTACCATGTGGAATGTTGGACATGAGCAAAATTGTATTCATCCATACTAACTTTCAAAAGGGAGAATTATTTGTTGACCTTTGAACCGTATGTATGAGGGGTTCTGCTGACGTACTTCTTATCAACAGTGAATTTCAATCTGCTGTTTCTTCACACCTCAATTATACTTGGGACCCAAATATTCACAAACTAAACCGGACCTGGACAGAAAAGCTGTATTATTTCACAATCACACAAAAGAAGCAGCACTAATGCAAGGCGTTGTGGTCTTTAACGCAGTTATAATGAGGAACTGAAACTCCTTATTCTACTTCCTGATCCTTTACAGAAATTATTGCATTACAAAGTTGTCTGCCAAGTTGGTCTATTAACAAAACAAAAAAAAGTCCAATGTAAAATTGTTAGGTTTTGTTGTTGCAACATGATAAAAAGTGAAAAAAGTTCACATCCTTTTGAAAATGTTTGTAAGGTTCTGTAGTTATGATGAGTCAAAAGAGACAGAGTGTTTCCTCGTATGTTTTACAGCAAAACGAAAAAAATTCTTTTCTGAAAAGTCTTTTCAAAAAATAGTTGAGGGGATCCATCATTGTACAAAGATGATCCATCAGTGTCCAACAACTGAGAACATTTCATAGATAAACCAGAACAACAAACAGTTTCTTCCAAACTAAAACATAAAAAGATAAGCAATTTGTAAACAACTTGTTAAAATTCAAATTTGCTCTAAAATGCCAGAATTTTTGCAGCTCTGTATGAACAGAATGGTTTGTTTCGGAACATGTGTAAGAGTTGTTGCTTCAAAATCAAGGCCTTTCGGCTTGCCTGGTGTGCAACCAAAATATTGTGCCTCTGGACTATTCTGCCGTGTGCATGCAGTCAGTGTTCACAGACCCCACATGTCCCTCTGTTGTGTCTTTCTCCTAATTTTGAGCTGTGTTTCAGTTAGATTAAGGTAAGATCAGACTCAACAACCTTTAGGTGCCTCATACCTTTGAGCATATCACATCTGCTGTTCTATGCATGTTATTATGGTTACTATTAAATTTTTTAGTCCTGTTTTCACAATATGGCTAAAATAGCTATATTGTGAAAATAGCCATATTGTGAAAATATATGGATGATAACATCATCCTCAATGATGTTATCAATGGGGATGATCCTCAATGATGTTATCATTGGGGATGATCCTCAATGATGTTATCATTGGGGATGATCCTCAATGATTACTTTTTGGGGATGATGTTATCATCATCCCAATGATGATGATAACATCATTGGGGATGTCTGAATTATTTAATCATCCCCAGTGATGTTATCATTGGGGGTGTGAGCATCTCCAATGATAACATCAGTCCTCTGTTATAGATTATCCATGAAAATACAATAGTTTGATCAAAACTCCTTGTGTGATTTACAAAAGCTGTTTGAGTTTTAGATACCAGTACAGCTTCCAGATAAATTACAATTTCGCTGGTTGGAAGAGAGTGCCCTCTGGAGGACAGTGACAGCTCTCACGTGGGATTCTTGGAGTAGTTGTTTTTGTGTCATAAAAATATTGTCAGTGCTGGCTGAAAAAAACATCCAATAATAATAATAATAATAATAATAATAATAATAATAATAATAATAATAATAATAATAATAATAATAATAATAATAATAATAGATTTTGGTAAAGCTGTCTGAATGCAATGTTGTCAGACTGTTCTCTATTCCAGCCTGCAGAAAATGAAAAAAAAAAAAAAAATAAGGAACTTATAAACAAATGTACAAAAAAAAAAAGACAGTAAAGTTATGTCTTATGTGATGTCACCCAAGGACTGGTTGCATGAAAACTTATTTTTGAAAAGTTAGATTTAATCTAAATTAAATATGTTTAAAGCAAAATACATTACTTTTTTTTTAATCAAAGACAAACTAAATCTATGAGTTTGATTTTACAGCAAAGTCAGTTATGGAGTGAAAATAGTCTCAAAATTTTCACTCCATAGTCTGTTCATTAAATTATTATATACTTATGTTGCACATGATAAGAAAGTAATAGGTTCTCTTACTCTTCAAACTACCAGCATTTCTGCTCAAACATGTATGTATTTTAGCTTAGTTTGGCATCTAAGCTTAAACATTATCTTTCCAAATTATCTTTGGAAGTTCTTAAGGATTCCATTAAGAAAGCCAAATGATATAATTGGAGCATCTGTGTGTTTAATACAAAGTTGAATTTAGTAATATCATTCAGTTTTATCTTTGCTAATGTCATTGCATACTCAATAAAAAACATTCAGTTTGCAGAAAAAAAAAAAGACCAAATAAGACAAACTCACAAAAACAAACAAACAGTTGACTTTCACACCATGGAAATCTCCTCAAAAACGTTTTAAACTCATCATCATCCATTCAAGATATCTGTTTCCTTGAATGGATATCTTGAATGGATGTGGTAACTTTTTCTACCACACCCTTCCTTCCACTTAACTTTCAGTTAACATGATTAAATACACTTATCTCTCAATGACCCCAAGGGTACCATTGACTGCATTCGTGACATCTGTAAAGTTAGAAGTCTTCCCCATAAATGTGTAAAGCATAAAATGCATAAAATAACTTCCCTGCATTAAAAGTCTTTTTTTTATTGGTCTAATGTTTTGTTGAAATTTTTTAATAAGCCATAATCAACATTAACAAAATAAACACTTAAGCATAAATATATCTGTCTGCGTGTAATGAATCTGTCTAATATATAAGTTTCACTTTTTGAGTTGATTTACTGTAAAAAAAAAAAAAAAGCTGAAATTCTAATTCATTCGTCTTTGTAAAAATGTATTAGCTTCAGGGAGTTTGTGCTGTTAAACAGAGGTCGCAGTAGTGCTTGAGTTACTTAAAAGGTGTTTTCATTAAGTATTTTATCATTTTTAATCAAGCATCAAGTTTTAATTTTGATCCTAAATATTGTTTTTTTTCTAATAATTCAAGTTGGGTGTTTGTGTAACGATTAAAATTGACCAGCAGGTGGCAGCCGCTGAACTCACTTCGTTTACGTACGCCGATGTTAGCCGAGTCAATCCAGCCTACACTGTGTTCTTCATTCTCAGGCCGGGTAGGACCCCAGCAACAACTCTACGGTCGGTTCAACCTATGAAGATTGAGCTTTACAATCGCAACCCATCCTCCGAATAGACAACGTTTTGTGGAACTATATCACTGTCACTGAGCAGAAGACATTCTTAAATTGTTTAATCCGGTGAGTCCTAAATGCGGAGCTGTGTCAGATTGTCTGCCTCGTATTTTTCTCGGCTGCTCAGTTTTATGGTTGCTTTGTTCTGGGCAGCAGCCATTTTTAATCGCCTTGTCCTACATTCCCCGTCGCCGTCTACAGCCCGTTCAAAAAGCCCAGCAAAGGTTGAAAATTATTACTTGGATACAAGGGCTTCACAGCGATTAAAACAAAACAAAACAAAACAAAAAATCCACATTAAATTATGTATTCTTGAACTGAAATGCACTGTCAAATTCTGGCCTGTATGGGGTTGGATTTGCAGCAGTACGCTGGAAGTTTAACGGGATTGTCGTTTCGCTAGTTTTCCTCCAACAAGCTTCGACTGTCGAAGGCAGTTAGCCGAAGCAAAATTTCTGCTCTTTTCGTCTTTATAAAAATAAATACAAAAAAGGACAACAGAGTTGCAGTAAAATTGATGGATCTGCAATAACAGCTAAAGTTACAAGGGACACTCGCTAGCATTTGATGTTTACATAGCGTTTCTGATTTAGCCGTCAAAATAGCATATCCAAGGTTAGCGGTTACACATTTAAATATTCTTACCGATTTTAAGTGTCATACTTGGATATCATACTAGCTTGTCTGTTAAGGTTATAATTCAACATAATATTGTCCTTTGAAAAATAATTGTTCGGGTTTTTTCCAGCTAACTGTTTGTTGTCAGATTTCAATGCTAGCATTAGCATTAGTACTAGCTTTCAGCTAAACAACTGACAAGTCGATACGAATTGCTTAAGTGGAGTTATTATGACTAATTATGCCATACAATATTCTGGTATGTGCTTACGTGATTTTTAAATGTGAAATCTATATATATATTTTTTTAGATCTAAAGCATTAGCTATGAAGTTTCTAACTTACAAAAACGGAGCAGCTGCTAGCTTGAAATTTGGTATTTGTAGATATTTTTTGTAAAATAAAATTTACAAAATTACTTGGGAGAAATAACCGCCATTTATCCATTTTAAATATACATTTTAAATTCCTTGTGAATGGATGTACTTCGTTTTAAGTCCCAGTGAAACGCCTATGGGGAGTCTCGTCTCGGGTGGCCTCCAACACGTTATTGACTAATTCTCGGATTAAATGCCATCGTGTCCCGTTATGTTTACAGCTGGATAAGGCATATTTTAGTCTCCTATAAAGGGCCAGTCTGTTGGCGGATTGCTGCCTGTGTTTATATTAGCATTTGATATTTTCACAAATCTCTCTCATTTTTTTCTGGTGCATTTCATGATGCAATGCATATAGTTTATGTTCCCGAGTTTTATTGTAGATAAAAGTAAATACTAGTTGCTGAAAGGTATCAGGATTCTTGCTTTGCTCACACCACATATTGAAATTGTACATTGATTAATAGTTTGTATTTTTCTTTTAAAAGTAAAGATATGTCCTTATCGTGAATAGTCTGTATTTCTCTGCTCTTCTAGACAGATCGAGTTTTTAATATATGCTGAATCTGCTTTTGATAAGTGTGACGTCTGTGAATCTGTATGGTTTGGTCTGATTGGAAGTCAGTGTTTGCTATTTCTTTCTTTTATAGTTCATTTAAACATGTTGCAATGACTTTTGTGACGCATATTCGGTAGGTCTGTAGATATTTTATTTCAAAGCAATATTTTGATACTTTGGTATGCCAAATAGATATTTCTGTTTTCAGGGAAATGTTCAGGACAGTCTTATCTCTCTGGATGATAAAAAGTTAAATTGAGCAGTTGAAAATTAATACTGAGTGTGGCTGTTTCAAAATGTGCATTTTGTTAATTCTGCAAAATAAAAATAAAATAAAAATAAATCAACAAATTTAAAAACTACACAAAACAATTATTTTTGCCCAATAATTTTCAGGGGAAAAGACGTGTTTACAATTGGTGTGATAAATCCTATACTTGTTCTCAGGGCATATCTACTATTTGGCAGTATTCCAAAAAAGTAAAAGCTGATGTGGTTCCAAATACATGACAAATCGTTGATTTTGAGGCACTGGACTAAGAGGAACGCTTTTGCTGCAGTCAGTTGCAGCACATCTTGTTTGTCGTGTTCAAAGCTACACATTATCAGGAGAACGTGCTTTTGATACTATTGTGGAAAAATATATTGATTAAAATTTACCCAGATTTTCTGACTCTTTCCATTCTTTTCCACCACTGCAATTTCTCCAACCTTTTTGGAAAAATGTTAAATATGTCAGCCACTAAATCTGGTGTGGGTGTAACAAAGGCATTCAACTGGCCAAATTCACTATTGGCATGCAAAGTTTGAATGCATGACATTTGCAATACTGAATCCACTTCGTCCTGTTTGATTGCAATGACGCAGAGAGAATTGCGATTTGGCATGCTATGGAGCTGTAGACAGACATCACTTATGTCTGTGTTCTTTCAATACCTGCAATTTACACTGATCCAGTAATAATATTTAAAACAGGCTGAGTTTTATTTTATTTTATTTTTTTACAGAAGGTAGAAGTAAGTTTCCGGTATGATTTCCTTATTTATTTTGATTCAAAACAGTCCTGAACAGTGAGATCATTGCAATAATTTGAATAATGAACTGAACTCCGTTTGATAATTAGGATTAATCGGAATGCCAGTGTGATTGAAGTTGAATTGAAATGAAATGTTTGTAAAGAGCCTCGAGAAAAAGTTTGTTGTGAATTGGTGCTATACAACTAAACTGAATTGAATTAAAACTACATTAAGTTTGACGTCATGACATTGAGTTTGTTTTTAATGTCTGTAACCCAAGGTTAATGTTCTGCTGCTAATCAGGGCAGCACAATATTAGAAAACCATGCAATATTGATAATATTTCGATAATATCAGTTGCGATAAATTAGTATTTTCTTCTTTCCCCTCCTTATTATCGGACCCTCCATCTCTCTGTGAGCTTTAGCATTTTGGTTATTGTGTCCACTGTTAGCATTCTCTGCCATAAGATTTATTTTATTTTACCAGGAAAATCCAAATGAAATTAAAAATCTCTTTTGTACAAGATGGCTGTCCAGCATGTAATATGAATATTTATAACACTTAGAACATATTAGCCAACCAATATTGCACTCCAACCGTCCTTTGGGGGAATTAATATCGTACATACCGATATTGTGATGTCGATATATTGAGCAGCCTTACTTCCAGTTCAGTTGTCCTGCTCCATTTTTGTATTGTGTTGTTTTGGGGTTCTGTTCTGATACTGCTAAAGTCTGTGATCTTGAGTTGGTAACACAGGTACTGCTATTTGTCGTGCTATTAAGTGGCTTTGTGTATTTCTGAAGTGTCTGTACAGAAACTCTGCGTCATTATTTTTGTTATGGGATTCAAGGGATGCACCCTTACCTACTTAGACGTTGTGTTTTTTACACTGTGTGCTTCTTCTACTTTTTCAAAATGGCCTCAATCGGACACCAACTATGTGTGATGGCCTGGCAAATACAAGCTGGAGTCAAAGGTCGTGTTCACACTGCAGACTGAAATGACCCAATTCCTATTTTTTATTTATTTATTTATTTGACGTAATGCAACCTGTATCTGATCTTTTCATGGCAGTCTGAACAACACAGGTCGGATTTTTTTCGAACGCGGCCCAGGCCACTTAGATGTCCGATGCGTGTCCTTTTCAAATGCGACCTAACGTCCAGGTGGCATTCATCCGACCTGAACGTCACCGATACTCGACAAACATCACTATTCTGTGTCCTGACACGCGCGAGTGGGGAGAAAAACAACAACAATGATAGATTATAATGAGGATTAAGTAGTCAATATGCTGGCTCTGGTCGGACAACAACTTCAAATGCGTAAACTGTGCTCCACCTTTAGCATCCAGTTTTACTTTAATATCTGACTTTTAAATAAACGCTTCTCTGCTAAAAAGGAAATTATCAAAATTTCTTTACATAACAGACACTGTTTCTCTCTGCAGAATCAGAAGGCACTGGGAAGAGGCGCAAAGAAAAATTTTCATACTCGATGACATTACATCGAAATGTCCGATCGTTTGGGGCAATTAACCAAGTCCAAGGATGGGAAAAGCAAGTATTCCTCACTCAGCCTATTTGACAAGTACAAGGGAAAATCAATAGAATCTCAGAAAAATACAGGTGGGTTTGTGTGCATCCTTTTTTCTTTTTTTTTTTTTTTCCTCAGAGCAGCTTATATTTCTTAATCTGTTCCCGCTCTGTCTCCCAGTAGTTACGCGACATGGCTTGCAGAGTCTTGGCAAAGTGGCAACAGCCCGGCGTATGCCCCCACCCGCTCACCTGCCTAGTCTAAAGTCTGAAAACAAAGGAAACGATCCCAACGTGATTATAGTGCCCAAAGACGGTACAGGATGGGCGAACAAGCAGGAACAAACCGATCAAAAGAGGTACTTGAGCAAAAAGTTACCAGCATCTCGAATCACCATGTGTCAAGCAAATCATAAGCAGTTGTTTTATTTCTGATGGTTTCAATAATGAATGAAAGCGGCTTTCTGATTTGGAATTTGAAAACAGAATTTTACAATTTCCAAATTTCTAATATTTAGGTACATGCATTTATTGAAACAGATTAATATTTCCTAACAAAGACTGTAGTTCCTTAAAAAAAAAATCTGAATAGACGAGTGTTGAATTTTACCCTGGTTACTTTGTAACTGGGCCCAGTACATCCGTCCAAAGACTTTTGACTCTGTCTGTTCTGTCACCTTGAATTTTAACACTGTGCTTTTCCATTTTTGCCTTTTAGTTCCAGTGCATCTACGCCACTGCTGCCGGAGTCGCAGCCGCAGCTGGCTTTACAGAAATCTGTCTCCAATCTTCAGAAGTCCTCACCAGTAGCCAACCAGGAGGTGCGTGTGTACCTATGGCTGATTATCTTTCTTTTAAACTGATACCAACTGCTTTAGCTTTTTCCTTTTTTTTTTTTTTTTTTTTTTTCTTTTTTCTTTTACACGGTTTGATTCTCTGAGTTCATTTGTACTTAGGAACTTTGACATTTTGAGTCCAATATCAGACAAATGAATTGGAATATCTTCATTAACCGTAATTTCAACAATCCTCCTTGTAAAATCCCTGTTAAATCTAGCCATAATGTCATTTTCAAGCTCCTAGTTCTTGGAAAAATTAGATGCAGTATAGAGGAAGTTGATGTTTAGACTCAAGGATGTTCATCCTTTGCCTCCAAAGTCAACAGAACCTGGGCTAAAAGCTTCTTTTCATTCTTTTTCACAGAACACAAACACAGGTGGACCAAAGCAATGGGCCCAGCTAAACGGAAAGGCAGTAGAGCAAGATGGTGAGCAGTAATTTTACTTGTTCATATGTGCAAATTAAAGTGACGTGCTTTAATTTAATTCTGGCGTGACGAACAATCTGTAGTTGATTTATGTCACATTTCCTATTAAACGGTCCTCCATGAAATCTACAAAGCTGAGTTTTTTAACACATGTTTTTTGGAATAACTTCAGGTTCAAGGGCCTTAAACCGACTTCAGCCCTTCTCTCACGAGGAATTTCCCACCCTGAAGGCAGCTGGAGAACAGGACAGAGTTGGCAAGGAAAGAAGCGGCTTCGATCCGTCGTATGGGCCCGGACCAAGCCTCCGCCCTCAGAGTAGGTTTAGCTCTTACTTACAAACCCTAAACAAGCTCATGCATTGAGGGAAGCAGTGCTGTGGATTACCATTTTCAAAACTTGGGACATTTTTGCCTGTGGACCCTCTAAGATCAGCATTTAGAACTCCAAATGGGCTCATAAAGCCCAAGATGGAGTTTATGAGCCCATATAATTCTGCTAAAGTTCTCTTTAGCAGAATTATATAACTTATGAGAAAAAAAACAAGGGTTTAGATCGAGCCAAGAAGACCCTAAAGAAAAAAAAAAAAAATATATATATATATATATATCACTTAAACAAAAAATGTTAGACCTACAGAAAGAAAAGATCTTGATCATACTATTATTTCAACTTGATGTATAGAAGCTTCTTTCTGAAGACGGCTTCTACATGAAGACTCAAAAACTTAATGTAGAAGCTCATGAGTCTAATGAGGGATCCAAGGAGGTTTTAAAACAAGTTTGAACTCCGCTTTCCATCACTTGGAAAGCAGAGAACATTAATTTACCAACATTCCCATGTCTGACAGTTATAAACAAACTACGAGATTCTAAAATAAGTTTCCAATAACCCTAAAAAATGTTTCCATGTGACCTACAGCAGGATTTTTACATCCAAATGCTAATTATAAAGGAGGTTGGGTGTAATAATTTATAATAAAATGCAGATCTGTTGTGTTTTTTTATCTTCTGTGTAAGGACAACAAGGTACATTTTTTTGTTAACCTGTAAATAAATGACAAACTTTTTCCACAAATAAAAGGCTAGCCATCGATATGTGAACATTTCAGAAATAATTTGAATATTTAATTGTGTCAGATGACTGTATGTAACAAGATTATCCTAAAGAGTCGCATCAGAAACATCATGTTGTTTTTGACTTTGAGGGTGAAGCGCGACTACCTAAACACCTGGTTTTTATCTTGCTTTGAAGATGTGACGAGTTGGAGGGAAGGTGGCGGCAGGAACCTTCAGCCCTCCTCCCTGACCCTCAGCCTACCAGCAGATCCTGAGGGTAAGACCACTGCCCTGGGTGAGACTGGCTCTCCGCCGGCCTCATCGCACCCTTCCTCTGCCACCGGCACCACCTCTGCTACCGCGGCGACCGCTCCGTCACCGAGCCTCGAACCCAAGGAGCCCTCCCTCAGACCCGCCCAGCCAGTCCGCAGACCAGCCGTCCCCACTGCCCTCCAGTATCAGCTTCATCACACTTCAACCGCCGTCTACCACGACATGCTGCCTGCATTTGTAAGTACTTTTATTTTTATTTATTTTTTTGTCCTTGACTCTCTAGGCCTTCGTGGACAGACTCGGCGAGTTCTTGGTCTACAGCTGATGCAATATATTCCATTTGACATTTTCAGATGTGCGCTAAAGAGACGCGTGAAACGCCAACCGCTGACAATGTTACTACCACCGCCGCAACCACAGCACGATTTGACAGCAAACCCACTTTTAGACCAAGCTATGCCAAACCTGAACTTGTCAAGTAAGTACAGTATGTAAACTGTAAAGGTTATTTCTTTCTGCTAGATGAGCTGTTGTTAATTACATTTTTATTCATTTTTTTTCAATCTGTGATTACAGCGGCGACTTAAGAAGAGAGAACCGCTTTGTCCGTGCTCCAACTCGTCTTTCTTCTCAGCCCATCCGCAGGCCCAGCGACAGACCAGCGCGTCCAGCCATCATTAACCCAGAGGACCTGAAGGATCTGGATGACCTCGACAACGACTGTGAGGACGGATGGGCCGGTCAGTATTTCTTCTGCTAAGATAATGCTGTTGTTTATGCTATTATTTGAGGTGTAATTATCCTCTCTGTGAAATAGATTCTTGTTTATCATTTACAATGTGTTGTATCCTAAAAACCACTCGTTGCTGTTGTCCTGAATTAAGAGCAATCATCTGGACAAAACTAAAAGTGGATACACTGCATATAATCATTCTCTCTTTTATTGTATCTGCTTGACATTAATTCAGACCAATCGTTTCCTGTTTTAGGTCATTATTTTAGGATTTACCCAGAAATGTTTTGTAGTCTTAATAGACACGAAGTAGGAAATGCCTAATCTGATTTAATGTTGAATTGTGAAAAAATAAAATAAAATAAAAAAATCTGTTTAACATTCCTCTTATTTACTGTGATTGTTACAACTACCTTTAAATATAAAATGTTAATTTGCTCTGTAGTCTCCTCAGTTCAGACTGCATTGTGAACACACATCATCACATGTAACTTTAGTTAAGCTTTAATTTTGATGCTGTTTAACTTTTAACTAATTCCTCTTCCTGTTTGAATTATTGTTAAACTTGTAGTGAACTTGATAGCCACATTAAGATAAAATATTGTGAAGGGACTGTTTAATACTCTGAATTATGTGATGTTGCCTTGTACGTTGTAAATGCATTATGTTATTGGTTTAAACAACAGTCTGCAGTTTTGTGAATTTTATTTCTTTCTTTACTTTGTTTTTGTTTTTTTTTGTAGCCATTAGTTTAGACGCTCTTGTTTTAAATAAATAATTTATACTTAATATAAATTTAAATCATTGACGTATCATGAATTATCTGACATTGTTGCTTTTTTTCTTCTGGTTTTACGTTTCCCTTCAGGTCTTCATGAAGAAGTTGACTACAGCGAGAAGCTCAAGTTCAGCGACGATGACGAAGATCACTCTTGTAGCGATAAAAATAAAATGTGGTATGAGCTCTTGCTCCGTTGCTTAGCGTTGCTCTGATGTACAGCCACAACCTCATTCAGAAGTTTTTGTTTCAACTTTTGTATCTTAGGGCTGAGTGGGAGAGAGAGAAAGAGAACCAGCGAGACTGCCAGTCCTCTCTTAGTTCAGGAGAAGCGCCTTACTCTCAGGAGGGCGCAGATGACAATTATTCTTCCCAACATCATCACCATGAGTCCCATAGGAAACCCATCAGCAGATATCTCTCTACTGACAGTCAGGTAACTACTCACAATAGAGCAATCCCCCTACTTTGATGTAACTCTTTTGAGATTCATTCTGTGTGATCTTATTAAAAAAAAAAAGTTTCTATTATTAGTTCCTTTCTAATGACTGAATAATGGAGCACTATAAAGCTTAAGGAAAAAGTAAAAATGTTAGCTATAATTGTGAAATAAGAGATGTTTGGTTAGTTGCTGGGTCCAGTAATTTCAAAAAGGCAGAATTAAAAAGAAGAACGTTTATCACTTAGTCATAACCAGTTTTGTATACACTTGAGAAATTTGTCAAATGTGGAAAATTCAAACAAGGAAGCCACGAATTATCTGCTTTCAACTGTGCTTTTGCCCTGCAGAAAAACCACAGCGAACCGCCAACTGACTCAGACGATCACCAGCGGTCTCAGAGTCAAGCACCAGCCAGGGCAAAATACGTGTCCCCCGAAGTATCCGAGGCTGTCGAGAGAGCCCGGAGGCGGCGAGAGGAGGAGGAGAGGCGTGCTCGGGAAGAGCGACTAGCTGCCTGTGCTGAGAAACTCAAAAAGTTAGACGAGAAGTTTGGGAAGTCTGAAAGACCTGCGTCAAAGGCGGAAGATATTCCGAAGGAGGCCGAGGGGAAAGAAGCCCCACTTTCTCCTAATCCGGAACACAGTAAAGGCCATAATGAAAGCTGGCAGTATAGCACAAAAGGTGAAACAAACAAACAAACAAAAAAATCCAAATAAAAGGAAAATAAATCATGAAAGGTTACCAGGTGTTGAGGATTGTCTTTTGTCATTTGATAATCTGCAGAAGGAAGTGAGTGTCTGCCGGTCAACTCCTTTGGCCATAGCTATCGTGAAGAGCACCATCGTAGCAGTGATGATGATGGCCCGGAACCTTCCTCCCCTTCAGACGACTACAGTGGACGCCAAGCCTCCAAATCAGTTCCACCCCGCTTTCAAAAGCAACTACAGCACCACCAGCAGCAGGTCCGAACCAGGTTTATCTCCATTGAATAATAAAATGTTTCCTTTTCAAGAAGAGATTTTTTTTTTTTTTCTGAGTCTTACTTTGGCAGAGAATTCATCAGATTTTGAAAAGCTTTAGTGCTTGGAACATTTCTCAACTTTTTGTGTGTTCTGCACACTCTGTAGGAACAAGTCCCCAAAATGCAACATTGGCAGCAGTCCAGTCACCCTTCAAGCTCAAGTCATAGCCAGCGGGGCTATTATCCCCAGCATGTGCTCGGGTTTGATCCCCGCTGGATGATGATGCCACCTTTCATGGATCCACGCATGACACAAGGCCGCTCTCCGGTGGACTACTACCCCGGTTCGATTCAGTCTTCAGGTAAACAAATAAAGTGGTTTAAAAATCTATGTTATGTGATGGATTAGCAATGTTGTATTGAACTCTGAACTTTAGAAGAGCCTCACAAGCATTCGAAGTTGACCTCATGGATATATTGCAACTGTATTAAAAATGCATTTTTAAACTTTTTTTCATTGCTGTATTAGGAATGGTTAAACCCACTGTGCATCAAGACCACCTGGACAGTCCTAGCTCTGATGAGGGATGCCATTCTAACCTACACCAAGAGAGACGGGCTCCGTCTACTGAGCCTTACCCAGTTTGGAATCAAGATGGCTACCCTCTACGCAGCTTCACTCCACCCTATCAGAGACAGCATGATACTTCTGATGGTGACCTGTCAGGGGAAAGGTTAGTTGATGTGTTTTAAAAAATTAAAGTAAAATCCTTTAAATTGTAAAATGCTTAAATTAATATGTGAGGACCGTGCAATTTCTAGAAAACTGTCAAGGTACAAATAACTGGTCTTCTATGTTTAATCGGGGTCAAAAATAAATAGAAAGTTTGGAAAGACTGCTACACAGTTTTGAAATGGATTAGATTTAAGCATTTTCAGGTTAAAGAACTATTAAAAAGCAAAATACTATATATGCTATTATCACGGTGAGAACCTTGTTTCTAATTAAAAAGAAAAAAGTGATTATTGATTTTGCTTGCTTTTGTCTCCCCTTTTTTTATAGAGGTCATATTGCCCCTTCACAGCGGGACTCTTTTGAAGATGGGACCAATCAGAGCTTGACGCATAATAGTGACGATCATCCCCATAATGCTTACTATAGCCGAGACCCCGATAAAGAACGCAAACACCATGACACCGGCCTTCTCACCACCGCTCAAAACCTCTGCCCGAAGAGTGAAGGCACAAAGCAGGACCCAAGAGACAAACACCTGAAAGATACTCTTGACTCCTATGACACCTTAGACGGGTCCAAGGACAACTGGAAAAGAGATGGAGGAGGCCTGAGTTCCCCAAGCCAGTGGCCTGAAGCTAGTTCTAGCAATAGTGTCAACCAGACATCTGAGACTAGTGGCCGGACATTGATTCGTAGAACTGGGCCCATCAAGAAACCGGTCCTTAAGGCGCTGAAATTGGAAGACAAGGAAAATGAAAAGCCTAAGCCTGAACCCGAAGAGAAGCCTGTCCCCTATCGTCTGGAGAAGGAAGTTCTCACTAATGTTTATGATTTGAAGAAAGATAACCAGCCTGCCAGTAACAGGCGTCCAGCATCACCTATCATTGAGAAGCAGCCTGAGGAGAGGCTGCGGCAGTCACCGGCTCTTAGCAAAACGGACCGGCCTCTTGGCACCCACAGTGATGACTTCCCCAAGGAAACCCACCTGGGTAGTGGCAGGAGCCAGCTACTCAGAGAGGGCCAGGAAAATAACCGAGATCCTCAAGCCCCCCGGCGCAATAACTGGATATTCATCGATGAAGAACAAGCTTTTAGTTCAGTCAGAGGAGGAGGAGGAGGAGGAGGTAGAGGTCGCAGTCGAGGCTTCAGGGAATTTAGCTCCAGAGGTGGAACCCGTGGTGGCCGAGGAGGGGATAACCTCAGAGGAGCGTATAACAACAGCAGCGGTGGCGCTCCGAGACCTGCTAGAGGTCGAGGACCACCCAGAGACCTCTTGAAGGTTGACGAGTTCCAGAGAGGCAAACCTCGCAGACGAAACGTCAGTGAGACCTTGAGCGAAGCATCAGAGTACGAAGAACTTCCCAAGAGGCGGCGCCAGAAGGAAGCGGAAAACAGAGAAGGTTACACGGAGTCCGGTGAGGTTCGTAAGGCCGATAGAGACTCTTGGAGGTCCAACAAGGTGTACACCGATGACCAGACAGCCTCAGATAACAGAGAAAAGGCAAGGATGAGGGGCTTCGGAGGTCGTGTTCTGCCCCCCAGGCTGAATACAACCAACAGTTACAATCGAACCTTTGGAGGGTCAAGGGACGCGTCTTCCTGGAGGGGCCGGGGACCCCAGTTCAACAGCAACAGTAGCTCGATGCAAGAGAACGGTTACGCACCTGGAGCTGAGGTTGCTTATTCCCGCAGACCTCCAGTGGACCGCGATGCTCTCAAGTACGCTCCAAAATTTTCAGGCTCTTTCACAGAAAATGGTGGCGAGGACCGTGAAGGAGAATACTACTTTGAGAACGACAACCCCGACAGACAGATGTTGAGACGGCGGCGTCCCCCGCGTCAAGACAAGCCTCCCCGTTTCCGACGCTTACGACAAGAGCGGGAACCCGGTTCGAATCAGTGGACGAGCGATGAGTACGTCAACGGAGACTTTGCGAATCCCTGGCCCACTCGCTCCAAAGGCAACGGAGATGACCACTGGCCCGGTGGTCACTTCTCAGGACGCTCCAGCCAGCACGGTCAGACTGAGGAATGGGAGACGGGATCAGACAACAGCGACTTTGGTGACTGGAGAGGGAAGCAAGGTGGCAGCGGGAATCTAGCTGTGCAGGGACACGTTGACATTCCCTCAGACTCTGGTCACAGTGAACCTGGCTCTGGTGAGAAGAGGGAGCTTTCAAAGAGAAGCTTCTCTAGTCAGAGGCCGCTGGTCGAGCGACAGAACAGAAAAGGAGAGCCTTCCCTGCTAGAGGCAAGCAAGATGGTACGCACACCTGAAAATCCCTCCACTTCCTCGTCTAACAGGAGTGACGGTTGGCAGAACGGAGGGACGTCTTGCAAGAGGTGAGGCGAATTCTAGTTGAGCCATCTTTTGTTTGGGTTTATGTAATGCTTTTACATTTTTGATTGTCACTGGCAACAGTTAAAATACTTCTTTATTGCCTCTGTTTATACATCAGCAGGAGCCCGGATGAGACCGGTCCAGTCTATAGCTTAGAACCCCCGACAGAGGACAGGGAGCCCAATGAGCTTACAGGGCAGAAATTAGACAAAGAAATGAAACCTGGATCGGGCAAGACCGACATTGTTGAACCGCTCACGCAATACGAACTCAGCAGCTACCCCAGTGAGTTTTTTGTTTTCTTTTTGTCTTATGTTGATTGAACTAAAGCAACGCTCGTTAAAGCTGTGCTTCAAGTCAGATCCATGGTCCGCTTGTGCTTTGTTTCTTACATACAGGTGTTAATGAACAGAAGTAGCTTCTTGTCCTCGGATAACTTTGCATTGACTGCCAACCTCTTTTCTTTTAATAGTTGATGCAGATGCAGTGGGACAAAACGTGGACCCAGACGGATACCAGGATGCCTTGTCAAAAAAACAACGACGCCCTCAGGAGGATGAGAGGCGGAGAAAAGAACAGGGACCTTCTGTAAGTTAAACAAATGCTAAGAAAAATGGTTGGAGTCGATACATTACAGTTTGTTTGTTTTTTTTAAGAGAAAATGGTCACTGGTTAATCAATATTTTAGTGAATTAGGCTACAGTGGAGGATATTTTCCACAACCCAACTGTAAAGCCCACTCTTGCATAGTTTACTGCTCACCCTGACAGGCTTCTGCTGGAAAGGAAAAGTCTATTAGGCTTTTTTCATAATAACCTCAAGAATTGTTTTTTGCATTTTAGCCTCTGAAAAATAGTCGGGCTTATTTGTGCCTACAATAGAGGTCTGTGAAAAGTTAAACAGAAGAAATTAGTTTGGCTAGTATAGTTATTATGCTGAAATTTAGTATATTGTCTAGCTTAAAACAATTTTCTGTTTTTTTTTTTTTTTTTTTTTTTTTTTTGTTAGGTGCAGGTCAAGAACAGAACGCCCTCTTCCAAGATACCGCCGCGCTTCGTCAAAAAGCAGGGAAGCATGAGCCTCGAGCAAACGGAGGAAGCAATTTCTTCACCGAACAATCTAGGAACAGAAATCTGGGAGACCAACAGTTCAGGTAACATTTATTTGTTTTGTTTGCCGTTATAATGACATTCATATTTTCGTTTGATCGGCAAATATTATGTTGAACGAGGAGACAGAAACAAAGTCAGAATGTGATTGCGTTTCGTGTCCTTCACCAGTCATTTCCTGTGTTCCCGTTTCTTTTGTAGCTCTCTCTGTGCAGTCTTCAGGGGGAGACTCATGGACTAAACAGGTGTCTTACACTGGGAGTGAACCCAACTCTGAGGTAGCGTGCATGCAACTCTGTGTTTTGAATACAGTTGTTAGTATGTAAATTAGTTGTTTCTGGTGTTTGTGGCTGATTATCAACTAATAGATCGCTTTTAGGATAAATCTCACTTGAAGAAATGTAAACATAACGTCCCGTCCTCCACCAGGATTCCGACGCTGGTCCAGAACAGAGTAAAGAACAGCACAAACCAGGACCCATCGGGAACGAGCGCTCCCTGAAGAACCGCAAGGGCTCAGAAGGTGTGGACAGACTGGAAGGTGGCCCGATAACGCCAGTCAACGGTGTGGACCTCCATGTGGACAGTGTGCTTCCCGTGCCTCCAATCGAGTTCGGTGTCAGTGCCAAAGACTCTGATTTCAGCCTGCCGCCTGGCTCCAGCCCAGTACCCGTCTCCAATCCTGTTAACAAGCTTCAGGATACGCTTAGCACTGATGTGAGTAACGTGACGGATTACATGTCAAAGAGTGAGAAATTCAGGAAAAACAAAATGTGCAACTGTGATTGGTGTGTTTTTGTGAAGGTGCAAATAAACTAAATCTAAACTTTTCCAAAAACAGACCTCTCTAAATCAGAGCATCCCAATGCTGCGTTCCAACCACCTGCAGCCTGGCATCAGCCTCAATACCATCTTCCCCACTGCTGACCTCACTCTCAAGGTATCCGAGTTTGATTTGTGTAAAGACAAAGCAGCGTGTATATTTTGGTGGGATGAAACTCATCGGAATAATTGTGACAAATCCATTATTGAAACAACCACTTTTTTTTTAAATGATTAACTGGAGTATACACGCTCAAAAAAAGCTCTTTTCTGCAGGAAGAACATACTCAGAGCAATAATTTTCTACCAATGTTGGCAGTATTTCTGCTACTAATGATCAAATGTACGCTGAAGGAATGCTGTGTTATTCCATTTTAGGCAATAAAATATGTATTTTCTTGTTTTAAAAAAAGGGATAATTTGTTTATTTGGGTCTTTTAATTTTTTTCTAATATTGTATAGGACAATCTGAAGTGGTTAAATTAAAAACAAAAATCTGCAGAATGTGACAATTTGTCCGATTAATCAGCATAATAATACATATGGAGTACTTATTACGTGTGAAATTCCACTTCGCTTCTTTTCTCCGCAGATGGAGTCGGCACGTAAAGCCTGGGAGAATTCGCAGTCTCTTCCGGAGCAGGGCTCCCCCGGTGGTAGTGCCTCCGGCGCTCAGCCTCCCTGCAGTGCTGGGTCATCCACCGGAGTCAGCTACAGCTCTTTTGGGGTTTCCATGCCTCCAATGCCGGTTGCCTCAGTGGCACCTTCCATGTCCATGCAAGGTATGATTTTTCTAAGCTTAGTTATCCCCCCAGTGGCTCAGTCAGAACTGAAACTCAGAACGGTTTGCTTCCTAACCTTAATGTAGGTAATCCCATTCCTCCGTTGTACATGGACGGTCATGTGTTTCCGAGTCAGCCACGCCTCGTTCCTCCCACCATGACCCAGCAGCAGACCTATCCACAGGTTAAAAAAAAAATAAATAAAAAATAAAAAAACAAACCCACACACACACACACCTGTGGGTCAACATGCTGCTGTAATGTTGCACTTTCTCACCCATTCAGGCGGCAGCAGCTCAGCAGATTCCCATCTCTTTGCACACATCTCTTCAGGCTCAGGCTCAGCTGGGGCTTCGTGGAGGTCTGCCCGTCTCTCAGTCACAGGAGATGTTTAACTCCATGCCCCCCTTCAGGTATTGGAAGCTGAAGCGTTTCATCGGCCACCACTCATTCATTCATCATAAACCTTCTCTCTGGTATGCCATGCGAGTTCACAGTCCAGTTTGATGATGGTCCATCTTCCTTCCTCGGTTCAGGTCCCAGGTTTACATGCACCCCAACCTGTCGCAGCCCAACCCCATGGTGCTGTCTGGTGGGGCCCCCCTCAAGGGTCCTTACTCTGCTTTTCCTGGCATGCAGCCGTCAGACATGGTGAAATCCCAGTCGGGCTCACACTACCAGCCTATGAACGGCAACCAGCAGCTTGTTTACGACGGCCAGATGAGCCAGGGGCCTGGTATGGGTTCCTCACAACTGATGGACTCCCAACTCATCCAGGTGAACTCGGTTTTGGTAACACCTCAGCAAACAGATATACTTTTGATGAGTTTAAGATTTCGACGTAACCTGCATTTGTATTCGCCTACTTTTATTCTGATACTTTTAACAAGTTGCCTTCAGATCTTTAGGTAGTAAAGATTGTCCGCCTATGTTTTATTTAATCTCCGTAAAATTAGAGGTTGTTATGCACCAACAATTTTGGATCTTTACTTAGGAATTAAAAAAACAATATATCAAATTTTCCTTCCATTTTATCATTGTGCACTACTTGTGTCGGATAAAATGCATTGCGTTTTGTGATTGTGAAGCTGAAAAAATGTACAAGGTGCTGCAGCGTTACTTTAAACAGCATTGCTTTGTTGTTAACGAAGCGGCCCGTTGTTTTATGTCACCAGGTGACGATGCCCCTTCCTGGCTCGCAGCTGCGTTACGGCTCAGCTCAGCAGCACCTCATCCTTCCCCAGTCCATCCAGTTGCAACAGGGACAGAACCTGCCGGTGGGAGGCCCGCGCCGGATGCTACCGCCAGGCTCCCAGGCCGCAGTCATGACGGGAAGCAGAGAGGCGAGTCTTTCTTGATTCTTGTTTTGCATCCTTCCGTTCTTTTTTTTTTTTTTTTTTTTTAATGGCCTTTTAATCGTTTTTTTATTGTCGTTTTCATCAGGGCTCACAGATGGAAATGAAAGCATTCCAGTTCTCTGAGAAGCCCAATCATTCCCCAGGTTTATCTGGAGGTTCCTACAGGTGATTTTAAGTTATTATTATTATTATTATTGTATTGTGATAAAAGTAAGAATGCTTCATATTGCTCTTAATAAGCGTCTGTCCTTGTCAGGCCTGGATCTGCGAGCCCCAGTGGAAAGCCTTCCGGTCCTGGTGGGCATGTCGGTCCTCTGCCTACGCTTTTTACTCAACAGGTGTGTATTTTATTTATTTATTTATTCATTCATTCATGTTATTGTTTAGATGCTTTTGTGTCCATATCATACTTTTTTTTTAAACTTCGGCAGTCCTAAAGGTTATTTTTTGTATTTAAAATAAAGAAAGTATATGCAGATTGGATGCATCTGATCATGGAGTGTGCAGTTCTCTAATGAAATGGTAAATATATGCTTTTTATTTCCCACCACTAATCTATTTTTTCCCCCTGCCCTCATTCTTTCATAATTACCAGGTGTCGCCTGCTCAAGGCAGCATGGTCATGCACATGCGGCCCCCCACCACCGGCCCTTTCCCCAGTCCCATTCAGAGACCTGTCATGCAGGTCAACAAGCCCGTCATCATCCGCTCCCCCCCTTACCCTAACCCTGGCCGCGACCCCTCCCATTCCACCCCCCTTTCAGTCCCTGAGCCCACAGTCAAGGGGCCAGAGGATGGCATGAAGGTGAGCCACCCACTATAAATATAGGTAATTTATTTTAATTCATTTTCTTTTTCCTCTATTCTCAATGCTTTTTGTATTTTTCTTCTGAAATAATGACCAGTTTTTTTTAGTAGCATGGTATAATTTTCTTGTGTTCGTATTAATACTAGTGTCTTATCTAAGTTATTAATGATTGTGCTAAATTTTTAACTGTCTTTCTCCCTTTGTTTGAAACAATTTTTAATTTTAATTAAATGCTACTAGCTGATAATTTCTAAAAAAAAAAAAAAGTAATCTGACGTAAGGAATGCTTGTGCATGGTCAAGATTTGATGAGAGGTCGTAGTTTTGTGTCTAAACTGCTTTTTTTTTTGTTCCTGCTTTTGATTAAACCTCCTTGATTCACTTTAGGTTTGCGGTGAAGGATTTCTGAACAGTTCATTTGTTATGTTAGTTGCGATTGACTAAACGAAATCCTAGATTTATTTTGTCGGTGGAGAAGCACTGATGTTTTTTGTGTTCGAGCTCCTGGCTTTTAACATTTCTGTGCTATTTCTGTTATGCAATGCTGGTGTTGGATAGCTCTTGATTTCCTTTTGGGAAATTTAAATATCATTCAGGATGTTTTTTTTTATGCTTCCAACATCTGTATGAATTGACCATTTAATGTGTTAATTATTAAATTAATGACAAAATCATCCACTTTAAGTCAGATAAACGACATCAGTTATCTTTTACTTCATATATTTTTGGACACCTTTAAACATGGACTCTCACCATTTCACAAAAAAAATTATATTTTTTTTCTACAGGATCATTCCATATTGAACATAAGCTCTGTCCAAGTTAGTTTGAACTCCAGATGTGTTCAGTTATATTCACTTAACATATCTTTATATTTAAGAGACATTGTGCTATTGACTATTAATTATATTAGTAGCAGAGATTACATCACTATGATTTTTATTGTTTTTTTTTTTTGTTTTTGTTTTTTTCTTGTTTAGAGCAAAGCATTGCGAGAAGTGCGCAAAGCGGTGGGGGAGGGCAAATCACCACCAGGGGGCATGACCAGCAAACTCCAAGAGCCCTTGCCCTCCACGGGTCAAGCCAAACCAGCACGCACTGGAGCCATTAAACCCCAGACTGTCAAAGTAGAAGAGGGCAAGGCATAAAAATGGACCTTGAAGATCCTCACCGCCGCCAAGCCTGCCAACTCAAAGATCCTCGACGAAACGTGCGAGCCTTTGAAACACCGTCATTATCCCATGGCTCCGAAGCATAGTGGGGGGGGGGGGGGAAAAAAGCGGTTAAAATTGTTTAACCCAGG
>NW_015113934.1:75838-90969 GCF_001443285.1 Poecilia latipinna | reverse complement strand
GCACCCAAGACAGTTACGGTGCCACTTAAAGTCCCCGCCCGTCCAAGCCCCCCATCGGGGCCGGTTGGGGGGGGGGGGGTAAACATGCAGTTACAATTGATTAACCATGGACTTCCAGAACTGGACACTATTATTTCACACCAATTATAGAGATATATATATATAAAAATATGAATATATATTATACATACACACAGACCATCTTTTAAGCTGATCTCTCCCAAGGTCCACTTTAACTTATTATTAGACCCTTTTAAGGAGAGATTGGTTTGGGGCAAACAAAAAAAAAATATATATATATACTTGTTTTGTGTTTTTTCTTGGTAAGTGTGGAAAAAGAAAGACGGCCAACTCAGATGGTTCACTTTTCATGCTGTTTTGCCAAACTGTATTTGCTTCCTGTATATGAACTGTAGCCCTCCAGAACAGACCGGACACTTGATAACATAACCTACTGTAAGAAGCAAAGTCTGTTACTTCCTATTTAACAACTTTGAAATGCAGCGGGGCACATTTTTTTTTTTTTTTTTTTGTCATTTCCTTTCAGAGTTTGCTAGTAAATAAAGGTTACCTTCATGACCACCCGTTCAAGCCACCTGTGAAAGACTTGTTTTATTAATTCATTATTTGGAGAAAAAAAAAAGAAAAAGATTTCCTTGCATGTCAACATTGTGCATCATCCCAGAATTGCGTCTATGGAGGTACATAACAAACCCCATAAAGCTGCCGGAACTGCTTAGGTTAGTAGAAAGAAACCTTCTTTTGTCATAAAACTGTTCTTTGGTTTCTTTTACATTCTGTTGCTCACTCCGCTCTATTTGTGAAATTAAAGGAAAAAG
This sequence comes from Poecilia latipinna, assembly GCF_001443285.1. Taxonomy (NCBI): domain Eukaryota; kingdom Metazoa; phylum Chordata; class Actinopteri; order Cyprinodontiformes; family Poeciliidae; genus Poecilia; species Poecilia latipinna. The sequence continues at coordinate 90,130 of NW_015113934.1, read as the reverse complement.
GTCGGACTTTTGACAAAATCATATTTCTTCCATGGAAACGTCGCTCACATTATTAACGGCGTGTGCATGCGATGAGCTGACCGTGTGCGATATTGCAGGACTCGTCTAGCATCTGGCAACATCTGAGCTGGCAACAGTGTTTTTCAGAAAGGGACAGGAGGGCTCAACGTTGATGTGAGAAGCCCTCCGATAGCTCAGTGAAATAACGTCCCCTGTTGCTTTGCTTTGGTTTTAATGAACTCGCTTGTCTACGTGAAATGAGTCTTTTCTCTACATCCCTCTGGTTGGGGATTTCTGGAATTTTTCTTGGGTTTTTTTTTTTTTTTTTTTTTTTTTTGGGCTTCTGGCAAATATTTCTTAAACTAGAATTGAGAGTCTGTCGAACAGCCCAGTAGGGAATTGTGAAGAAGCAGTTCGATTAATTAGCATCTGGTCTCTGAAGTGGCTCTAGCAATAAAAACTAAAAAAAAAAAAAAACTAAAAAAAACATAAACCTCACCTAACTAATCACAATCAGGGGCCCATTTAGACTACTTTTCTTTATTTTTAAACTTGCTACAAAGGGCATCAAGCATTGATTGCTGCAGGAAAGTAAAGTATTTGTGTTTTGCTTCTTTTAATGTTTTATGTGTGAGCTCAGTTGTTCCAGTGGATTTCAAAAGTATCTTTTTTTTTTAGGTGAGAATCAGCACTTTGGGACTCTGTACCAATGTCATCACTGGCTAGATGTTACTATCATGCTCCATGACACTACAAAATGTTTATCTTTACTACAATGTTTCACTGGTTTTTATGTAAATGCATACTTAACTGTACAGTCATGCTTTATTAATTGGGGTACAGGCCAAAACTCAACGTTTTATTTTAAACATTGTGGCACGATAAAGGATTTGATGTTCAGCAAGTCACTGTTCTTAACATGAACTGCTTTCCTTTGGATCTGTTGGACTTGGAGTGTTTTCATAGATATCTCCAAAAATTCACCTTTTTCATTATTGTATCTTAAAGATGCTGCCCTGACATTTTTTTTTTGTACTTTAGTGATACATTGTTCTTTTTTTTTTTCTTTCTTTCTTTGTCAGAGGACCACTGCATCTCATTCAACATTTTATTGCAATCTTTTCAGATATTTGGTCAGTACCTTCCCTTGATTTGAAAAAATCAGCTTATTGAAAGAAAAATAAAGCAGTTGTGGTTTCTTAAGTGCATTGCTGATTATATGAACTCTCAAGAATGAAAATCAATTTTGGAAAATGTCCTGCACCCATGATCAAAAAGATTACCATATGGTTATATATTTTTACCTTTATAAGTTTTTTTTCATTTATAACCTGTGGGAAACAAGAATTGATATTCAATTTTTGTAAATTCACTGTCACTTGCTTTGAATATTCCCTTCACAAGTTCCTTACTGCCTCAGAAAATACTAAAATAGTTTTGAAATTCAAGAAGTGTTGTTTTTGATGGTGGTTGTTTTTCCTACAATCGGCATCGGTCAACAAAAACCCGATCGGTTCTTCTCCAGTCTTGAAATATGTCTACCGTGAGGCATGGCAGCAGGATCTGGTTGTAGTCCTGTGTGGAGTCTGTTACAAAATGCAAATAATTGCTAAATTTCTTTTCCGCTTAACTTCTTATTCCTGAATCTAGCAAGAAAGCTATTAAAATATTGCTACATTTTCTGATAAAATGAATAAAGGTGTAAACATATTTTCAATTTTTGCTATAATTTCAAGTTTTTATTACGTCATCTGTATAACTTAATGAAATTATTTTCGAAAAACAAAACATATGTACTACTGAGAATTTGGCAGGCTCATAAAAAAACAGTTTCTCAGCAGCTGTAAAAATAATAGCATAATATGAAGTGCTATTTCTCGTTGCAGGTTATTAGAGAGAGAGAGCGTGTTAGGGACTTATTTCCCCGAATCTTACTCTGTATTTATTTATACCAGTTGCCAAACCATGTCATAGGGGCAACACTGCCACCACGCGGTTGAACAGAAAATTGTAAGGAGGAGAAACGTATTCTTTACAAGAAAAAGATGAATCTAGCTTTTATTCTAATATATCCGAATATATTTCATAATTGCATACTTAGTATAATGTAGTCCATGCTCGTGCTATTTTTCACATACTCCACTTCCCATAAAAAACATTCTTTAGAGTTCATGAGGCATGTAGGCGGGAGGACGAAAGTTTTTCCTTCGGGAATGCGGAAAAGGGGGATTCTTCTGCAGCCCCTGTATTGTAGTGATCTACCTCCAAGCATTCTGAGTGTGTTTACCTCAGGAACAAAAAGGTAATTTGGTTTTTATTTAATACTAATTTTCCTCGCGGTTGTCGACATTCTGCCGCGTGTATTGATGTTTTGCTGCTCGTGCAAATAAAGCGATGGGTTTAAAAATGGCCGTTTTTAGCTGCGGCCAAAACTCAAAATTAGAGGTCTCACTTGAGATGTTGTCATCTCAATGAACTACCGATTCCATCTCCATAACAGCTTCAAAGTAAGTACTGCTCGGCAGCTCATGGGCTGGGAATACATACTTCTTTATTGATTTTGGAACACTGACCAGTTTGCTTTCACTATCTTATGTTTTGGTGACCATCTTACATCAAACAGTCCTCTAGCAGATTATTTCTCACCCCATAACTTTATTTGTGCTTTAAACATCTGTTCCTGATTGGTCTAATGTGATATTCTAATTTTGAACTTGGAGCTGAAGCGTGGTTAAATTAAGTTTAATATCATTTTAACATCCAGATGGGACACATTAGTAACCACCAGTATCAAATTCAAGGTCATTGTCATCCATCCATCCATCCATCCATTTTCTGTACATCCTTGTCCACAGTGGGGTCAGGAGGGTTGCTGGTGCCTATCTCCAAGCGAGATAGAGGCGGGGTACACCCTGGACAGGTAGCCAGTCTGTCGCAGGTCATTGTCATCCACTCCTACACAATTAATTGTTAGTATAATGCATAGCAAAATGTCCTTCTGAATAGCATGAAAATGTTGCCTAAGTAAATGTTCTTGGCAACGGTCTTTTTCTAAAGAAACTGGCTACTTTCTGGAGTCGCTATGCTGCATCTCTAACTTGTTAATGAGTTGAGTGAAATATATGGTCAGATGTTTACCAATGTATTTCTGATCAAAATATGCACCATTTAGGTATATAACAACTTGGCAGCAAAATGTTATTTAAAAATAAATAAATAAATAAATAACAGGTTGTGATCTTTATAAATAACCAGTCATTTGTTCTAGACCCAGGATGGCCGCTAAGGGTTCTGTCAGAGCAGACGAGGGCCTGATGATGATGCAGGAGCTTGATGATCGGCTGAAAGAACAAATTGACAAACTTGAGCACATTCGTCTTGCTGCAGTTGAAGTGAAAGACAACTTGTCTGGGGTGCGTTTCTTTGAATCCTCATTTTTAATAAATAAATCTAGCTAAATTCATGTTTATATTCCATGTGACGCTTTTTCCCCCCCTTTCCTAAAACAGAGCAACAGCGATCTGAACCAGTCTATCAGTGACCATCTGGAATGGTTAAATCACTTATCCGATCGAGTTGAGACTCTTCACATGAACACAGCTGTTTTCGTTCAGGTAGGAAGCAGATTGTTACATTCTTTTTGGGAGCTTGAATACTGTGAATGCCTTCTTGCTTGTTGGTCTATCTACAGTCAGGTGCATTGTGCTTTTTCTTTTTTTAATTTTATTTATGAATTTCTCTCAATGTTCCCAGATGAATCCAAAACCTCGGGCGTGGACGTCCAGACGGGGTTCAAGACAAAGTTTCCGTCTGGGACGTCAGCAGGCGGACGATGCTCTGTCTGAGTTCGGCTGCTCCCCAGTTCGTATGCGGCGTAACAGCGATGCTGCCTCAGAAATGTCCTGTAATTGGTGAAGGAGAACCTTGAATCTTTTACATACCAAAGGACCAATGTTATCCAAAAGTAGAATTATAATTTAGATAACATTTTCCATTGTGTCTCTGCTTTTTCAGAAAAGTTTCCCCCCCCCTTTTTTTTTTTTTTTAACTTTAAGTAAAAAGCCCAGCCTTCATCGGTCAGCACGGTGTTTCCCAACCCTGGTCTTTGAGGTACACTGCATTTCTTTAGTTGTTGCCCTGCTTTGACACGCCTGATTCAGATGATTACAGTACAGGAAAAGCCTATTAATCAATCATCAGTAGAAATCAGGTGTGCTGAAGCAGGCAGGGCAGTATGCCTGGAAGTAGCATTCCTGAATTTCCAAAAGAGCTCCTGCATATGGTTACAACAAGCACTTCCATTGCTACTGTCTTCAGCTGTACGTTAACAATGTCCCACTTTAAGTGTATTAGATTTCTGAAAGTGTTGCTGTATACTTACTGTTTAATCCTACAAAATAAAACAAGTTAGTTTTTCAAATTGTGTTCTGTTGGATTTATTCGGAAAGCAGCTAATAAATATACATACTTTTATGAATAATTTTGTAGCAATTAGATAAGTAGAGGGTTTTTTTTCACTTTCTGATGCAATGTTCACTTTTAAAAAAGAAACTATCATGGTGAAGGCAATCAACTTTCCCATATAATCAATGGGCCAATGGTAAAAAGGCTGACTGGAGCATAATTGTACCTGAAAGGTCTAACAGGGATATCAGACCAACAACGAAAGCTTATTAGCAGCCTATTACATTTGACTATGGAAAAAGTCCAATGTTCCATACTTATTATGGAAAGTAAACAGCTACTGTAGCTTACATAATTTGAGGAATAGAGAAATAGACAATTTCATTTGAAAAATTTCAAATTATAATGAGATCCTATATTGGAAGTTATAATTAAGAGAGCAGCAATATTTTAAAACCCCAGATCTGAGGGTAAAAGCATAGTCTGTAGCAATAAATAATAAACATAAACTCAACAACAATACAACAAACAAAAAACACTGTGGGTTTAAAAAGAAGTAAACATAGATATCTATAATCCTACTAATAAAAAGTAAATTTCCGTTCGTTACAAAAGCCATTTTGTCGGAGAAATGTCATCCATGTCTTAAATAAACATATGGGACTGGTGCTTGATTATATGTTCTAATGACCTGCCATACTCAAGCATTACTGCGCTCAAGCAGAAGAGGGCGCTGTTGTTGACCCAATCATTACGTCGCTGTTAACTGTCGGTTATAAATAAAGGTTTGGCAGAACGCGTGGGGTGATATTTCTGGAAGGAGCTGACTCGCTGAAGTACTACTAGTACATTGTCTTATTTAAAAGGTTAACTTCCAGACAGATTGAGTGCATTTGAACTTTTTTAACGATTCACAGATATCACAAAAACCGACTGAACCCTTGAAAACATGGCCGAAAGCGACTGGGATACGGTGACTGTGTTGAGGAAGAAGGGCCCTACTGCTGCCCAGGCCAAGTCCAAACAGGTCAGTATAAGTACACGTAAAACCGTTTGTTTGGTTTGTGTTTTTTCCCCATGAATCGTTTTCTTGACAGAGATTAAAATGGCGCACTCTAGTTGTCTGCGTTTGTTGTCGTGGAAACTGGATTTATTCTTGTTTATGTGTCGGATTTCTGCATCGCGTGATGTGGTGTAAAGACAACAGATGTGACCGTTTTATGTTGATCCACAGGGGCGTACAGAGATATTAATGTTGCTGATAGAAATGTTTCTTTTTTGCTCAGCATCTTACAGGCTTGACCAACACAGACTAATCTTTGACATATCTGGAGTTTGGAAATGAAGGTACAAGCAGTGCCGTTTCGTTTTTAAGTGTTGGACACATTAAAACTGTTCACAAAACGTTATTATTGACACATACGTCGTAGTTCTGGAGACAGCAACCAGATTAAATGAGTATATTTATCTGAAGCAATCAAACATCTGGTTTCAATTCAGTTGAAAATCTGTTGCTAGGTTTGAAAGGGAATTGTCCACGTGATCAGGCGGAGCTTAGTCTGCCACAAAAGTTTGACGTGGAGCTAAATACATTTCAATACACTGCACTTATCATTTAAATGCTATTTAAACTGTAAACACTTGTACATCTCTGCCAAAATGACAGGCGACACTGATCCCTCTAATGTGGAAACTTTTTTTTTTTTGAGTGAGCTGAGAGATCATGCTGACTGGGTGTAAATGTCAGATTGTTTTGAAGCAATGTTTGGTGCCATTTTGTTGCAATAAGCAGATTTGTTATTTAATAGCTTCATCCTTGGAAGTGACAAACAAAAGCAGATAAAGCTTACCATAAACGTAGTCATAAGGCAATTTTACCACCAATAAAACAGCAATTAATTTCAACCTTCCTCCTTTGTTTTTGTTTTCCCCTCCAGGCAATCACTGCTGCTCAGAGACGCGGGGAGGATATTGAGACGACTAAAAAATGTAAGCATCTCCTACTCGTTACAAAAAGACAAATTTTAGGAGCTCTAATAATGTTTGTGAACTCATTATTTTTTCGCTGATCAACATTGGCTCTAGATGAACTCAAAAGCTGCATTTGCACGTCTGCTAAGTGCCTCTAACCGCTCCTTGTCACACAGGGTCTGCAGGACAGAACAAGCAGCACCTCGTGACCAAAAATACTGCCAAACTGGACAGGGAGACAGAGGAGCTACACCACGAGAGGGTTCCTTTGGAGGTGGGCAAGGTCATTCAGCAAGGCAGACAGGAGAAGGGAATGACCCAGAAAGACCTCGCCACAGTGAGTAATGCACGCTTTGCGTACCGACCTTCTGTGGCGACTTGTGGTGTTTTACTGACGTTCACTGATAAATTCACTTGTGAGTTTGACACATTGTTTTAATTTTGACATGTTTAAGCTTCTAACCGGTTTTTTTGCCTTCAGAAAATTAACGAGAAGCCTCAAGTGATTGCCGACTACGAAAGCGGGAAGGCGATACCCAGCAACCAGGTCATGGGAAAAATTGAGCGAGTCATTGGTAAGAACGGTTCTTGATGCACCTAAACACGAGAACACTGCAAATGGTACACAAGATGTAGGGAAAAAAAAAAAAATACACGTGGAGTTTTAATAATGGGTTACTTGAAAAGGTGAACAAAATTGCTGCCTGAACCTTTTTTTTTTTTTTTTTTTTCATTTTAATATTGAAGCATTAGTTGAAATCAATAGACACGTCACATTGGTATTGGGACCAGAACTGAATGCGTAAATGGGTTGTTTGCCTGTCATATCTGATAAGAAACTTACCTAATCCAGAAACATCTCGTACTGTTAATGGAAGTCTAGGCTCTAAATTGTTAGTTTCAGTGTGTCCAATGAGTATGAAAAAATATCTTCTGTTCAGTATTAGGTTTTCTGTCTTTTTCATTTCTTATTTGTAATTTATTTTATTTTATTTTTCCTGTCAGGGCGAAAGCTGCGTGGGAAAGATATTGGCCAACCCCTGGAGGCCAAACCCAAGACGAAATGAACACAAAGCCTCGAAATCAGCCCTCCCCATCCCCATATCTGGCCCCTAACTTACCCCTGAATCCTTTCCAAGGATTCCTTGGAAACCTCTTCCAAGAAATCCCTATTCCTGTAACCCATCTCCCATCCCACCCAGCCAAACATCCCACTTCTCCTCTCTCTCCAACCCTCTCCCTTACCTGGGCTGATCTCACCTGCGTCCTGCCTGAGGACCTGGTGATCGACTGTATCACAGGCTGCGTACGAACCTGCAACACTTAATGTAAAACAAACATGATTGAATGCATTTTTTTCTCAGTCAATTTCTTTCACCTTTTAGGCTTTTTAGCATGATGGTGGTAAGTCATTCAGAGGCTGACTCCTTTTTCATGATCAAACAAGTCTAACTTTCAGATCTGAGCATGTTGTAAAACCACAAGTGCTTTTTTTTTTTTTTTTTTTTTTTTCTCCACACTTTTAGGACAACTTGGTGGATGTTAATACCGTGCTTGAAATGTTATAATGCTGTACTTTGTTTTGGTTTAAAAAAATAAATAAATAAATAAAGTTTAGCAGTTTATGATAAGTTTTAAGATTTCAGAGCAAAAATAATACTCATATGTTCATTCATAAAATGAATACTTATGGGATGTTATTTACTTTGTAGAACAAACTTTTTTCTATATTCAAAATCTGAAATCTTGAATGTTATGACAAATGTGATCCACCAGGTGGCAGAATGCTTTTGGATGGTCCTGTAAAACTCACAAGAAGCCACACAGCGTTGCAAGACTATTTATTTGCACCACAAAAAATAAAAATCAGATAATACATTTTTAAAAAAAGGCCTTAAAACTAACCATATATTTAAAAAAAAAAAAAAAAATCAGTGAAGCTTGAAATAAATAATATTCAGTTGAAATAAATGGCTGTGGATGGTTGGCAGATTTTTTTTCTCATTCAATTAAAGGCTGTTCCCATTGCAAAACTGTAATTGAAATGCAAGTATTTGATGTAAAGGCTGCTGGAGGTAGAGGCGGCCATGTTTTGACTGATGTGTAATTCTGCTGCAGTTGGCTTGTAGGCAGAAACAGGAAAAGCTACAATTCCTTTAAGGAAGAGGAAACATCCAGAGGAAGCTGTAGCTGTGTGTCATCCAAGCATGGGAGCCAGTCTGACGTCTGTATCAGAGTGACAATTGGGGAAAAAAAAATCTCATCACATCTATGACTGAAGTGTAGGAATTAAAGAATGACATCTTTTTATTGCCATATAAAAAACGTTCACGTTTTCTGTTTAAATATTTAGCCATAACTTGCAGGCTCTTTCATATAAGCTAAGGAAACGGCCCTAAAAAAAATTAACTGGAGTAGGAATGTTGAGATTAGCTGTGAATAAGTATTTGGCCCTTTACAAGCTAATTCTATTTTTGCTTGTTTTGTTGCCCAAAAATATTTCAGCTTAAAAAGTTATAAAATGCAGTTTTGAAATGATTTCCTTAAAGGAGGTGAGGGGAAGTGACGCAAATCAATCTGGCTCTATGATGTGGAAAAGGTAATGGCTGCTCCCTAAGCATGACTGACTGTGCCATCCTTTGTATGAAAGGCGTCAAGCATTAATGTTTGTGAAAACTGGTCTTATTAATATTTATACAGGATTTGTTGATGTTTTGGATGCTGCATGACCTTAAGTTCAAATGCATCCCAGGACATCACCTCCAAGTTTGATTGGCATTTTTTTTTTTTTGTAGTGCTGTAAGTTTTGTGCCAGGAGTAATAGGGTGCACAACTTTCAAAAGGTGGGTGGGTGGGGGTTCTGGTGGGTTAGTTGGATACTTGACAGACTCATTTACTTGGTGAGAGTGTGTGTGTGTGTGAGGGAGACAGAGACCGGCAGTGTTCTGGGAAATGCCACTCCATTGGCCAAAACGCCCTAGCAACATGGTTCCACCTATGACAGAGGAGCAGCCGGTGGTTTGAAGGAGTGATGTGAAGCAGAAAGCTGTGGGGTGGGCCGGTGTGAGGGGGAGTCGGTGGCAGCACGGAGGAGACTGGTGGGTGGGTGAGGGAATAAGGGGACAGGGCTGAGCTCTGCTTTGGCCTGAGGCTCCAAACCACAATTGAGATTCCTCAACACGACCAACCTGTTGAAGGTTGAAGGGTTAATGGGTGATGCACCTGCGTCTTTCACAACAGCAAACATTTCCACTGTGAAAATGCTGCTACTTATTTTGTTTCACCTTAAAACTTTTATTCAGAAATTTTAGCATCTTTTTATTAATTCAAGGAGAACATATCTCCAGTTTAGTCATTAATATACAACTTTTACATAGTTTTTTTTTTTTATGCGTGTCTGTGTAAAACACACACCTGAACTAAAATGTTCACTTTATAAACTCTAATTTGTGATAAAACAAAAAAAAAAAAGCTATGTACATATTTATATAATAACTGAGCTGCATTAGCTTCTCACAGTCACTTTCTACCAACACTGACAGAATATAGCTCATTGTTGGAAATGTGTTTATTATGTTGGCCAAAATTAAAGCAACAGCATTGGCAACAATATACAAAAACATGCCTGTTTAAATTATCAAAATGAATGCAATATAAAGATATTAAATTGAATATAAACACATTGTTTTAAGCATCTATTCTTGCTACTTGTTAAACTAGTAGCAGCTAACCGAGATGCTCTGCTTACACTTTATTGTGCATAAACAGAATAAATAAATGGAAATTCAGCTTGTATTTTAAACTACTTTGTTAAAGTACTACACCTATCATTTCGCTGGGATTTGTTTGTAAAAAAAAAAAAAAAATCTTTGCCACGGTTTGTATGAGAATACTCTTCAGGTGCAATAATCTTCAGCACCACCAGGTGGGGCTGCACCACAGACAATCCTACACCAATGCCCGTTTTTTAAAAATATCTATCAACTTGGAGACATACAAAAAAAAAGTCAAAACACAGAATATAACTGTGGGAAAATATATGCACAGTTTATTGAGCGATGCAAATAGGAGAGACACACACGCACAAAAGAAAATCAAATCAATTATGCATTAGTTCAGAGCATGTTTGTTCTTGTTAGAAATCTAAATTAGTCGTGGACAAACACCTGCATGCAGGCTGTTACCAAACAGTTCATTTGAACATTTTTATTGGGGATAAAAAAAAAGCAGAAAAAAGATCATTTGAGCCTTTTTCTACACCCAACAATAGTCACAAAAGGAAATGTATACATATAAAAAAAGAAGACAGTGAACTCAGAAAAACTTCCAGTGACTTGCGTAGGAAAAATTAATACGTCATAAATAACACCTGCTGCTCATATTCATGGCTTTTTAAGACCTGCTTGGGCTCACGTTTGCTTTTGAAAATCATTTACAAATAACTGTACAAAATTGTTACCGGAACATTCTGTGAAAGGCCAGTTTCACAAAGGACAAATGAAACATATTTACACTTGGTTCGAATCACTGGAACATGTACAAAAAACAAAAGGCACCTCAACAAATGTCAGAACATTTAAATATGTGGTGGAAGTCCGTAGGGCTTGGGAAAACTTTGTCAGTCAATACAGAAGCAGGTGTGTTTGATCGTTTTGGCCAGTAAAACCAGTATCCAGTTGCTTTCACAGTACAGCACTATGTGCCTGCGGCTTAAAGTGTGGAGGAGAAGGTACAACAGGTTCAAATCGACAATCAACACCTTATTTTGAGAAGAAACTAGATGTAAATGGAGAAAAATGAGCTGTATGTTTAGACAACTACGGTTATAAGCTTCCACAGTGCATAAACTGCCTCCACATCTACTTATTAAATACACAGAATGTTAAATAAGAAACTTTGGTAATGGTACTTTGTCAATCACTCTTTTTTGTAGCAACGCACCTAGAAAGTTGGCTGAAAGCTTGGTCGGCTTTGACCAATGACCAGCCAGATCAGTGAATCCGCCACAACAGAAGCTACCAGGATATGCTAACAACACTATTTGCCGAGGAAGTCGTTACAGGTGGAAGTCGTCTCACAGTTGGCCATCCTTTGTATCAGCGTGATAACTATAATCAGGGGAAACAAAGATGTGAAGAACGTTAAAACTTTCTACAATGTGGTTTCATCTAGTGCTGCAAGAGAGGAGATAGCGGGAACGCTAATTGAGTTACAACAAAGTTGCAGTGGTTTATCCTTTCAAGCTTTTAACTGCTGCCTGTTGCGGAAAATGCTGCATTTGGAAACTTTGGCAACCTCAGAGTTAACATCAGGAGCTAGATTCTGTATAAATAACCATTGGTTATTTATACAGAATTTATACAGAATAACCAATATTGGCTGGACGTAAAACGTCCAGCCAATATTAGCATCACCAATATTGGTGATGCTAATATTGGATTAGTAGCATCACCAATATATGATGCTAATGCTGGTAGAAAATGTTAACTATGTAACCCTTTATTCGGATGACAGTAAACCTGCAGCAATTTGTCCCTCACACACACACACACACACACACACACACACACACACACACACGCACACGCACACGCACAAAGTCCTTACTCCCATTATACAGGATTAAACACTCATGGCAGAATACTGATTTCCTATTTTCTGGTCTTTAGAGAAATCCCCATCAACAGGTCCAAGCCATTTTTTTAAAAACTGATTTTGTAAATTAGCCCCCAAATTTTGATTGGTGCATCTCTACTTCTTCAGGGTCCTCTGATCCTGTCTTCATGGGGGCTGCCATTGGTGAAGAAACTCCAGCACAGAGTGTGTAGATGGTTTGATTTATGGCTCTCATGCACGCAGAAGTAACATTATCAGGTTCACAGTTCAGTGCGTAGTGTCTGGACATTATCTTCGACTCTCATTCGCACGTTTACAAGTTCACAAGAGATTTTGAGGCGGCGCCTCGCAAGCGCGAGCCGTCACTTTAGGGAGTAGAGCAGTTCGGCCGTGTGGCAGAGAGACAGCGGGTGAGCCGTGGAAAAGTACTGACAGCACAGCCAGTCCTCCAGCTCCGCGTTCCTCTCTGGCTCCAGCGAGCGCTCGGCGAACTTCATCATCAGCAGGGCCCGTTTCACGTCCAGCCAGTTGAGCAGGCCTTCGTTTCGGGAACCGTCAACAAAGCCCCCGCCTCGTCTGTGCCGCTCCCACTGCTGCTCCATCAGGTCTTTCCGGGGGCCCCAGAGCAGGCTCTGTAGTATCCGCTTGGCCTCCTGGATGTGGATGCGCTTGATGGGGTCGGGTTGCAGGAGGAGCTGTGCGAGCCTCTGGAGGCCCGAGGAGTAGATGGACAGAGGGGGCACAGGAGGCAAGTCTTCGCAGCGGTAGTCCTGTTCCCTCAGCGCTGGACTCACCTCAAACGGGTTGGGCAGGTGGAGAAGCTCGTAGATCAAGATGCCAGCCTGGAACTCGTCGAATTTACGATACTGAGCAGCAGAGACGATCTCGGGCGCCAGTCTGGCGTGGTCGCGCTTGACGCGAGGGTCCCCGTTCGTCGAAGCGGCGTCCTCCGAGGAGCGCCGCTTGGCCTTGGCAAAGTTGCTGATGAGGAGACGGGGGAGGTGGCGCTGAACGTCTCCAGCAGCTGCACCGTTGCAGGCGCCGCCGTCAGCGGCGCTCTGCTGAGTTAGGTGGACGGGCCTTTGCTGGTGAGGGATCAACAGCAGGTTTTCTAAACACAGGTCACGGTGTGTGACCCCGTGCTCCTTCAGGTGCTCGAGGCCATTGCAGAGTTGCAGAAGCAGGAAGCAAACGCGGCGCTCGTAGACCTCAGGCTGAGTCTTATGGAACGCCTCCCACTCCCGAACGAAGTCGGCGGTGGTCTGATGGGGAATCTCAGGCGTGATGACCACCACTCTCTCTTGCTCTGCCTGTTGACCTTGAGCAGACGCTGCGCACTGGGGCGATGGAGGAGCCGACGCAGCAGGCAGAGAGACTTCATTTGAAGGCAGCATGCTCTGAGGAACACAGGCGAGGAAGTGACCACAATCCTGCTGGATGTTAAAGTGAGGAGGGATGCTCTGTTGCACCGTCAGGCCGTAGAGATGACCCTGTTTGGCATCATTGGATGAACTCTTACAGATCTGTGGAGCAAGCAACACAAGGCGGAAGTGAGAAAGGACAAAGACAGATTGGATGTAAAAAGGTAAAAGTATGTTCTTGATAATAATAAAAGAAAAATGTATTAATGGAAATAGCATCCCTCCCCCATATATATATATATATATATATATATATATATATATATATACACACACACACACAATATTTTGATTGCTGTAGGTCACCTTTGAAGTCTTTCATTGTCTATTCCTGCTTATCTTTGCAGGATCACGAGGGATGGGGACTGCAGTCTACAATCATTGGTTGAGACCCTGGACGGGTTGCTGGTCTTCGCTCTGTACCTCGAGAGCTACCGTCCTGCGACTTTTAGATGCATCCTCACTCCAACAAACCAGGATCAGCTCTGAACAAGCCTTTCATTTGATTCAGGTGTGTTGGAGCAGGGAAATGTCTAAAAGTTGCAGGATGGTGGCTCTCGAGGACTGGACTTAAATTTCTTTGTTCATAATAATCTGCTCCTTTGTAAATAATCGTTCAGTGCAAACATGATGGTGGTCATGGTGCAGAAACCACAGCAATGTTTTTTGAGATCGGAGTTGTTGACTAAAGTCTGCTTCGGTCTTTGCTGCCGCAGACCAGCCATTAGCTTGAATCTCATTTTTTTTTCCTTTATAGGCAAGTTATTAACTGCTCGCATTTTTTAAAAGGAAACTTCAAAAAAAAAAAAAAAAAAAAAAAAAAATCCCGGCCCTTTAAGTTTTAAAAAAGATCGTCTTGGAAAAAAACACCAAAAAAAAA
>NW_015113934.1:71019-72609 GCF_001443285.1 Poecilia latipinna | reverse complement strand
ACATTTTTTTTATCTTATTGCGAAATTTTTAAACGCCCGCTTTTTTTAAAAGCAAACTTCAAAAAAAAAAAAAAAAAAAAAAAGAAATCCCGGACCTTTAAGTATTGTAAAAGACTGTCATGGGAAACAACACCACAGAAAAAAACCCTTCTCATAAAATCTTAACAATGTTTTTATTGTGGCTATGGTTGGATTGCTAATCTCTCCTAAAAACATTTATTGGGAACAGATTTTAAGAATCAACATGTCTGAAACATAAAAATAATTAAACACCACAGACAGACTATTAAACACAAAGTGACTGCAGAAATATATATCATCAGCAGTTCTGAAGGATGCTCTCATGCTGCATTGTATGTGTTTCTGTGTGTGTGTGTGAGATAGAGGGTTAGCCTTGACAACAGTGGTTTGTCTGACTGTAAATCCTTCCTGGAATGTAAAGATTAATTGTGGCTGGAGATATTAAGCAACAGTCTGGGAGGCTAGTCTGTGGTGTAACACATGCAGCACAAAGAGCTGCTGCTTTGTACAGCAATAAAGACTCGAGCACAAAGATCAGTGAGACTGAATCCACGCCCTGCTCGCCGCTTGTTTACTTTCTGGGGTCTGAAGGTTTGAACAGCATCGGAGACCATCCCATCTGTAGACCAACAACACTGCAACCACATGTTTTTCATTTCTACGGCTTTTCTTTAAACTTTCAAACCGTTTTATAACATTCACACCCACTAGACAATTGCTAAAGTAACAGGAGTGAACAGGCTCGACACAGCAATTGAACGTCTAATGCTTCCTTCATTGTTCTCTGTTTTAACTTCCCGTAATCCTGTCAAAAAATGGTCAATAGCCTTTGAATTCACATCAAAGACTATTGATGTGGATAAAAAAAGGGATTATAATTTTTTTTTTTAATTTTCTCCCTATTTTAAAGCTTCTTCTATTGCTACATCAGACTGTGAGAACAGATCGTGCATTTCCTCAGAAGCATTCAAGGATGATACAGATATTGCTGCTGAGACAAAGCTGCGTTTTACTCCGATTTATTGTGCTTATATACATTTCTCGCCGGAGCAGCAGGAGGGGAGCTTAGTCTTCAAACTCCCCGATGTTTTTTTTTTTTTCAGTTGGATGTGTCCAGGAAACCTTCAAAGGGTGACTTGAAGGTTTCTGGTATCCTGATCAGATACCAGAAACACCTCGTCTTTCTGGTATCATCTGACTCCTTTTAAAACATTAACAAAAACATTAACTCTACTGCAGGCTGACCCAGGATGATGGAGCTCTTAACCCCAAGCAAACATCGATCCTGATGCTGTGGTTTGTTTCAAAACCTAAAGCGGTAGTGAAAGGACTTTGTTCAGTTAGTGGTTACTTGGAGTTTTGCTACAGTGCAGACTGAACACCAGATCGTGGACAAACATTACTGATCCAGATCACCAACTCCCTCTGCTGGTGGGTGTTAAAACATCTAACTTTTACACCTGAATTAGGGCATCAAGAAACCTTTTTTTTTTTTTTTTTTTTTTTTTTGCAATTTTTTTTTTAATTTTTGGTCAAAAAAAAGTTTTAAAAATTTTTGTTTAAATTTTA
>NW_015113934.1:0-67907 GCF_001443285.1 Poecilia latipinna | reverse complement strand
CCCGCTGGGGGGGGTTTAAAAATCTTAATTTTTCACCTGGATTTGGGGAACAAAAAAACTTTTTTTTTTTTTTTTTTTTTTTTTAGCAAGTTCTCTTTTTAATTCTGGTGCTAAAAAAAGTTTGAAAACTTCTGCATTAAATTAGTAATTTAGTAAAACTTTTCGAGGTGTAGCAAAAACGGAAATTTAAGAAGATTTTGAAAAATTGCACTCAGGCGAAACTCGCAAATTACAGGTGATCAGACTTTTTCACTTTTAATACAATACCAAAATTGCAGCTCTCACTATTGGCCGATACCAATCTTGACTCAATACGATACCAGTATGGATCATATGTAATTGTGTTACTTATTTTGTAGTGTAGAGTTTTAGAAACGCCTTGATCATGTGACAGTACTCAAGCAGAAAACAATAGTCAACAACAATAGGTAATAGTACAACTAACCCATTTATTATTATCCAATGGATCTGCATGCAAGACATAAGCACTGCAGAAGAGAAATGCTGGGGCAGACTAAATGCTGGAGCGGAGAGCTTTCGTGCTTATATCGGAGATTTTGGATGCATGATCCAATACTCCTTTTTTTGGTTGACATCGGACTAATTTCCAATATCAATATCGAATTGGGACACCCCCAATGCGAACTATGTCCTGAGGGCTCTGTAATGAAATAAAACTGTTTTTCATTGTAAATTCTCAGACAGCTCACTAGCTGTTCAGTTGTCAGTTGAACCAAGAGTATACGTGTAACACTATTTTGTTTCAGTATCCAAGGATTACCTTCACGGCGTAGGAGTTCCTGGGGTCCAAGGCGCAGGCAGCAGAGTAGTACACAGCATCTCCTGCGTTGCAGCTCGGCTTGTTGGAAGTAAGCCTGAATAGCGACCAGTTGCTCTCGTCAAACCTAAGCGGATTCTTCTGGGAGCGAGTAAAGTGATCTTCACATTTCAGGGCCAAGCGTCGTAGGGACTCCGCATATAGGCCGCCCAGTTTGGAGTACACCCCTTCCCTGCTGTCAATGTTGCTCAGAAGAGTCTGGAGCTGCATGCTCGAGCTGAGGTTTGGCGCCGAGCCGGCTTCCGAGGCCGAAAAGGGCGCGCTAAGCTGTGGCGAGGACAAGCAGGTGATGCTGGTTCGGCAGTGCACGCCTAACCGCCCCTGGGTCTTTTGCTGCTCATCCAGAGTGCGGGACCTCGAGGGCCTAGCCAGAGGGAGGTGGCATCGCTCCAGGGACTCGTTGGAGGAGAAAACAGGCCGGGGGTCAACGGGGCTCGACGGCAGGCTGGTGCGGGAACCGGCATCAGCGGAGCGACACACGTTGCTCTCCGAGCCGGCGAACGGAAGGCGCGGGTAGGCTCGGATGAAGGATTTCCCATTGGCGGTGTCTGGAGCCGACACGGTGCGGTTGACCATTTTTTTCTCTGGCAGAGGAGGCGGCTGGGCGCTTAAGCTGCTGAAGGAGGACAAGTGAGGAGAACCAGGAGCTGATGCCACAGGAGTTCTGGGAAACGGCGAAGAACAAGACATCCGAGTAGCATCTCGAGACCCTAAGAAAGAGAAAAATTTACATTAGTGGCTTCTGGTATGATCTCAGTCTGATTGAGTATTTTGTTTTTTATATTGCCAAAAATTTTTTGGGAGTGTCTTTGCAATAAATAACGAAAAAAGAATTATTTGTTCTCTCATACCATCCAGGAATAGCTTGTCAACCTAGAAAACAAGCTAAATTCTAAGTGTTATTCCTATTTCTTAGAAATAGAAATACTATTTCTAGTATTTCTTAGAAATACTAGAGCCTAATCTGACTGATTCATATATTTCTTACTGTAAACATCGTTAGACCATCCAACCCCCTTATCTAACTGCTTAGCTATAAACACATACCTCGTTTCCTCAGAAGAGCTGGAAATTTCCACAACCTCTGATTCAAGTCAACACTCAAAACATCTTCCACCCGATTATGATCCATTCAATTCAATTAAAGGCTTCAGATTACACTTGAGCAGGCAGACGACAAGGTAATTGTGTTGTGCCGTCTTCAATAACTGCTTTCACAGTGAGGGGAGACGCATAAAGGAAGGAAAAAAAAAAAGACATACTCTGTAGGATGTAGCCAAACCCTTTTTTTCCCCCCTCGTTATCAGAGTCCATAATTATCTCTTCAAACAGCATTGCACGGGAAGTTGCAGCAATTACAAGCGTCTGAGAGCCACAGAGGTTTAAAGCCGATACGCCAAGGACAAATGTCACTCACTGTGCGAGCCACGTCACATGTTTGAAGACTTTAGAAAACTCAAACACACCCAGTCATAACAAAATAAGGAAGGCTAGAGAAAAGTGGGCAAACATAACCTTAAACCAAACCATCTCCTCTTTAGGTGGGCTGAATGTGAGGGAGCAGCGGTGCAACTAACCCCTACAAACACGAGACAAGGCTCTGGATTCTCTGTGCACGTCCCTGTTGGAGTAAATCTTCTTGACTGGACGTGATTTGTTGTGACCGACTTACCGGTGTCAGCTGTCAGGTTGTCAGTGGACGCAGCTGGTAGGCTAATGCTGCCCAGGCTCCGTACAGTCGACTCGGGGCTCTCTGCTGACCCTCGCTGGCTGCTGCAGTTCAACTCCACGGTGCTGCCGCTCATCTTACCACTCACCCTGTAAGAGACAACGTAGCAAATTAAAGTAACAAGAGGGGGGGAGAAAAAAAAATTGCGTGAACTAATTTCAAAATGATTGGTGAGGGGAAACAGTCAGCAAGGACAACCACTGTATTTGCACTTTTGCTGCAGAAATAGTAATGTTTTGATGTGACCGTTTGTAAATGTGGAACTGATTCGCTTCCTCTTGGCTGTTTTTTTTTCCTCAATCTGTTTTGGTGCTAATAAATCTAGGCGAAAGAGTACATTTGTTTTTACTTTAAATGGTCAGGAGTAGTTCCACTTCCTCACAGTGAGATACACTTCTTTGTTCGGAGCTGATTTATTGCTGAAACTGAAAGATCCTCATGAATATGTTGTTTACAAACTTATTAAAGCTGCAGCGTGCGACTAGTCGAAGCTCTGGAACTTCTGCTGAACTCTAACCACTGTGGCCACAAGTAGATTTAAAAACAAAAAGTGATGCTTACAATGTCCTGACATTCTAAACATGAAGCACCTCATTGCATAAGAAAAAGGAAAGGCAATTTCACAATGAATTAAAAGAAACACAAGCAAAAAGGCATTGATATACCAGAGTAAAAGTGGCTCAATGCTATTGCAAATATTTTATAGATTTTTGTTAGTGAAAAAACAAACAAACAAACAAAAAAAAAAAACAGAAAGCCAGTCACATTTTTCCATCTTCACAAAGAAGATAGCAGCTGTGGCTACTCTGTAGCTTGCCACCATCAGCGTGTGGATGTGTGTGTGTGCGTGCGTGCGTGAATGAAGCACTAAGTACAAGCCATTTACCATTTACTTTGCACATAAAATACCCATAAAAAATCCCACTGGTTTGTAACTGTTCTGTGACAAAATGTGGGAAAACATTCAACCTTGTAGGTACAGAGATTTCGCTTCATAATCCCAAGTGTGACATGAAACACGACCCAACATTAAGACTTATTCCTTTTCATATTTGAGGGAAAAGCATTTCCTTCCTCCTTTTTACTTCCTGACTGACATGATGGCCTCTCACAATGCCAACGAAAAGGCTCCATGAGCAGAGTTTTAATCCAGAAGCTGACCAATTAGGTCGACTGACAGCCATTCACTTGTCTCATTATACACCTAAATGGCTCTGAGGGGTGGAGGGCTAGAACCCGTTCCTCTCCCTTATCATAATCGTTCCTCTCTGTCATTTCAAAATGACTCCTCCACGACTTCAGTTCCTACATAAATCAGCAGAACAAACAGAAGAGGAGGACAGGAGGAGCTGAGTGCAGTGGGGGAGACAAATGGTGAGGGTATTCGCTCAGTGGTCAGTGCGCTAGCTAGGGCATCCGCTGTCGTTTTGCAGACAAAAGAGGTGTGATGAAAGGCAGGGGAAGTGCTGAGGCACGGGGACAAATGGTAATGAATGTACGGATTGCAAGTCCATGAGTGTGTGTCTGCATTTATCTCTCAAGTTGAGCAAATTTGCATTCAAAACATGCATACAAAAAAAAAAAATTGTCATTCTTTGCACATGTTTCAACAACATGGCAAAGATTGAGAAGTATTCTCAAAACGTTGCGGTTTGCCAGTGGATTTCACGTTCATTCCCACGAGTGGAATGCTCACTTTTAGCCTAAACATCCTGGCTGCCCATTTCCTCTCCGTAGATTTAATCATCCTTCCTGCCGGGCATGAAGCACTGTGATAAACTTGTCAAGCGAGGTGTCTCTGCTTATCAACCTAGAAGCCACACAGACTCCAAATATCAACAAATAGCCTTAAGGTGCATGGCAGCCTCCGACTGTTTACACACACACCGAGTCCTGACGTTGTCTTTAAAAAAAGCAGGGCAACAGGAGGCCGCCTGACTTTAAAAACAGACCGGAGTGGAGTTACATGCAGCTGGCTGCAGATAGCCCTCTGGGTTAAAGGAGACACAGACGAAAAGCTGCAGCCATGGTGTTGTTGTGACTCACTCAACTGGTTTCACTTCCTGTATTGAAATCAGAGGCCCCTGTTTGTGGTAAAACAAATGACGTGACACCATCAAAGAAGCACGTTTCTCACATTTGGTAAAGTGCGCAAAAGTTCAGCAACTCACCAGTTATTAATACACAAATTGCCTGCATGATATGTTGAATTGACTTTGCATGGCAATGACATATCCAGTCTGATGGATGGACCATGATACTAAAGACCATTGAGAGTTGGAAGCACATTTGCACCAAATATGGATTTGTCACATCATCGTTGAATCGTTTTTCTAATATCCCGCCATCCCCTAACAAACGGTAATTAACCAAAGATTTTATATTGGAATAATAATCTCAAATAAATTTATATACAGAAGAGATTTGTATGATCTATCCAAGGGCTGGCTTGAGATTCTCAAAGTAAAAATATAATGATTTCAGGGAACAACAATAGTAACACAAAAACTTAAGGTTAAAAATGTAGAGTGTGATCTGATTGCTTTCAATTAAAAATACAAACACAAATATTATTTCCACAGCTGCAAAAGAAGAGCTGTTATAATAATGTATCATCGCCCAAGATGGAATCAAAAGTACAAATGAAGGACAATGAAAAATAAAAGGTTTGGTGAATTCTAACATTGCTTTCCCTGCACCGCTGTGGTTGAGGTTTCGGCTCGACAGTTTGAAGTAAAGGTAGGCAGAAACAAAAATTACCATACGAGGCAAAGTGTTGCTTCTGCAATGATACTTAAGCACCAAGATTGTTCTGTTCAAATGCTTAATCAGTATTAAAGCTTTGTTTTGCTCTGCTATCAATTTTAATCCTGAATTACACAGTTTATCATCTTCCATGTTGGATTACGTTTTACCCTTGTTGTGGAATTCCAGTAGATTACAAAATGGTCCACAGAAGAAAGAAACCGATTGTTCCTTTGCTTTGACTGTAGTAGAGTCACCGTGGCTATCTAGTCATATAAACCAAAGACCCATTAATGTTTGACACAAATCCATGTTATCTTTTGTTTCTGGCTTGTTATCGCCCCCTCAGTCAGACGTCTACTTCTTAACTGCACTCTAAGACTTTTCTGTACATTTTCCTTTTGTCACTTCTCATCCATAAGAGCAAAAGTACATATTTTACCTTTCAGGTTTTCTCCAAACTTACAGCTACCTTAACACCCGTGCAGGTTGTGAAAACAAAAGTCAAGTTCTGCTTTGGTAACCAAGCTGTTTGATAAAGGTGTGAAAATGCAGACGCTTCTGAAAAAAAAGTGGTTTAGTGTAAAGTTTTTTTTTTTTTTTTTTTTTTTTTTTTAAAGCCAATAACTGAACCACAGGAACATCACCATTTCCCATCATGAGACTGCTCATAAAAAAAAGTCCTGTAAATTTCCATCTCCAACTGTAAAACAAAAAATCAGCTATCAGGTGCTTACCTCATGCTGCCGAAGCAGAGGTCCTTGCCGGGTCGGCAGGCACACAAATTTGGCCCCTGGATCAGACTGGTGGCTCTCTAAAGCCCTGTCATGTGTAGTAACACAACCCTGGTTCCACGCGAGTCATGAGGATATTTAAAGTGTCTCAGCAGGAAAAAGCAACTGCGTCCGTTAGATGTGTGGAATATAAGCACTTGTTTCTTATATTTAGCATTCCCTTGTTCAGCTCCACCAGTGTGGAGTAAACTCTAAGTGTGTCCGGAATCAACAAGATGCTATCTGTTGTGCTGCAGATAAAAAATAAAACATGTCAGGGTGGCTCTGTGAAGGGAGGGGCAGAGCATCTTGGAACATGTGTTTACCGAGTAGGAAGCAGCTCAAACCCGAGTTCAACTCAAGTGGACTTGAATCAGGGAGGGTGGTCTATAAATTCTACTTCTACTGGTTGTAAGCGATAGCCAAGCAGGAACAGTTTGGGAGCTGCCAGGGGCAACAATCTGCTCGCTTAAGCCCCGCCTCTTGGCAGCAATCAATGGCCAGCTGACACACCTTCTTAGTTGTGAAGACTACTTAGGACAGAGGGCACAGGTACAAACACAGTCGTCTCAGTCTGACGCACTACGCAGCACGGTGCCGGATATAATAGATAAAAAAAGACGACGATGTGCCATTTGCAACCATGATAAAACACCCTGGGAGGCAGATTCTTCAAGCCATCTGTGGCTTTTAAATGATTCAGGGAATCAAAATGTTCTCTCACAAGAGAGAATGTACATGTGACTTTGGGTGGTGGTCAAGATTTTCCATTCATTAAACAAATATTAATGCAACTTCTGCCGATACAAATCTGCAAAAAAAAATTTTAAAAGTCAAAAATTATATCCTATGACGTACTGTTCTGATAAACACCAAACTAAAGGCTGAATATCATTTCGATGTCCTAAGGCTTTTCTAACTCCTCTCTGTTTGCCTTGGCATTTAATTCAGGTAGGGGGTTAGATATCCCACTGAGAAATGGGACACTCCTTCAAGTAGCTGGTGCATCATCTGTTCTCAGTTTGCTATGTAAATGTGGTCAACTATTTATGAATCCTGCAGACTTACAAATCAAAATGTTTCATGCTTCTCAAAAATGTAACACAAGATGTATCCAAGTGAAAAATCTATGCAATTTATTTGATTTAAAAAAGCATTTAGATCTTATATAATATGCTCACCAAATTTATAAAATTACAAAATGGTAGAGAACAAGAAGAAAACTTCAAATATACTTAAACGATGTTAATAATTAGAGAGACTTCATGAATGTCAATATCTCAAAATTGAATGTACTTAGTATAATAACATTTTATGTTAGGGTAATGTATCTATTATCAGACACATTAAATAAATTGCAGTGCCTTTGTGCATTTTGGATCTTGTGACAGTTTATTTATAGTTTTTGTTTACTTGGGGGGAAAAAATGAAGAAAATATCAATTATATTGGTGTGCATCAAGCTACATAATGTAAAAGTTGTGACTATTAAATATTTCAAATTGAAATATTTAAATAGTTTTTTTTTTCTGCTGACCAATAATAATCAAGAATGATATCAAATGTATACTGGAAATCATAATGGATATTGAAACACTGAGATATAAAATAACCCAAAATACACTCCACAATCACTTTATTTGACAAAGCTGCTCAATTGCTTGTGGCAGCAACTCATGCATTTTGATACTTAGTGGTAAAGATGGGCTGCTGAAGTTAAAATCAAGCACCGGATTGAGGAAGGTGGCACATTTAAATCACTTTGAATATAGCATTAGGCAGGTCTGTACATTTCAGAAACTGCTGACCAGGTGGGATTCAGTCATTTCTCGGGGTAAATAGAAAATGATCAAAAACCGAGAGAAAATACTCAGCGAGAGGCAGTCGAGTGTGCAAAAATACCTTTGATTTCAAAGGTTGTTACACTCAAGGTTGGCAGAAAAGCACTTCTGAAAGCACATGTTGAACCCTAACGCAGATTGGTGGGAAGTTTTATGCCCTCTGTCATAAAGCTCAAATGATCTCAAACTGGGTTCTTGAACATCTTGAGGAGTTCCCTATACTTCAGCTTCACCAATCACCAGACCTCAATCGAAAAGAGCCCCACTGAGGTGTGTTGGAGCAAGAGATTTGTATCATGGATGATCCCACAAACCTGCAGCAACCATGTATTCCCATGATGTCGAGATGGGACCAAACGCTCTAAAAAAAGGTTTCCAACACCTTGTTGAGTCTATGATAAAGCAGTTCATGAAATTCAGAGAGGCTAGTAGTGTAATGGCAACAGTTCCTATTAATTTGGATCAACTTGAGGCCTTTTGTAATTGCTGCTTTAAAGGTCAAAATGATATTCCCCTCAGCCCTCCCTCTACTCCACAGAACATGATCAGTCATTTTTGACAATGGCAGACTTTTGGTGTGTCTGATTCAAGTGGACAAAATGTATCATTAAAAGAAAGTTGGTCGGAGGTGAGTTACACCTCATCTTCACCAGCCCAGACAAAGAAAAGTCTATTTTAGGGGAATCATCTGATCCTCTTTTAAACACCAAACCGAGGGCCCCTTCTCTTTTTCTGCCGTGGATTGCTGACTCAGACTGCAGAATGTATTCTTATCCACATGGTAACTGGGCAAAATTACAAACGTTAAGTGGAAAAAAAAAAAAAAAATGCAGATGTTTACTTCACGAACATGAAGTATGGCTACAGTGCAAATATGTTGGTTAATATTGAAAGGCTGCAAACAAATGTTTAAAAAATAAAATAAAAGCTTTGTCTGTGTGTGATGAACAACAACAACAACAAAAAAGAAAGAATAAAAAGCCAGTTTATTTGACAATGAGACTTATTGTTCGGAAGCCAAAACAGTTTATAGCAACATGACACAGCAGTGGACTATCCACCAGGCCCATTTTGTGCATTAATTAGAACTGAAGAAGTCACAATACCAGTAGGAACAGAACAAGGCATGCATTGAGGATTATGCCCCAATGGTTTGAATGATCACACAGCGTCAGAATGGAGGCCAATTCAAGGCTGAATAATGATGCTATGAAAGGAGAAGGCACTGGAGGTTTCACATGGAGATGACTGCAGTAAGGTGCATTTAAACGCAAGAAGTGAGCGTGTGCACTGCAGCAGCAATGCAGCTATATATATGCCAGACACGGGAGCAAATCCCATATCTGAATTTAGACCTACTGCATGGGGAAAGTGCTAAATTATCTGCCGAGACCATTTTCTAGACTTGTGCATGCCATAGTGGAATAAAAATAGGCTCAAATAGGCAATGACATCCAAATTGTGTTTAAACAGCTAGTGGATTTTCGATAACGCCGCTGTCTGAATGTAAATAATAATTTAGACTCACTGCTGCTTAAGATGTCTGAGTTTTTAATGCAATTTGCCCTCCATGTGGATAAAGATTGTTTATACTGCAACAAAAGTTTGAGGAATGGAAAACCCAAATTTTCCTAAAAGTACAGATTATTTTCGGAGAATAAACATCTAAAATTGTACATTAAACAGTGACGCCTCATTATCTTTATGGTTTTGACTCCATTCTGCCTCTGCTAACTTTGACTTGCCAATCAACATACTTTTTTTTTCCAAAGTAAATCAGTTAATTATATTGCTTTTGGATTTACGAAATTTAATTAAAAGAAAAAATAAGATGCCATGTTTGTGGGCATTCTAGTTTGAATGTTATCGACCCAGAGGATAAATCCAAACAAGAACTTTGTTATTCTTACCTGTGCAGCTTTTTAGGTGGGGGAGGTGGTGGGTTGAGGTCAAGGTTGGAAACTCCTTTGCCCCCTGCCAGCAGCTCTGTCGAGCCTCCATGCAACGGTTGCCTGGCCGGCATGCTCTCGCTATGCTTGCCCTCCTCCTCTGTGCTGGTGCCCTCGGTTTCCCGCTGACAGGCATCATTGTTGGAGGCAGCCGGGGGGGCCGTGCCTGGCTCTGTCGTCGGAGGGGGACTGCTGTGGGTCTTACAGTCATTGGCCTCCTTCCAGACAGCAGCACCATTGATGAGTCCCGTCCCCTGGGAGGTTGTTCCCAAACTAGTGGCAACTTGCTTCTTCTTCTCCATCCCTTTCCGGTCTTCCTCCTCTTCTTCTTCATCAATGCGGCAGTTCCAGCTGGGGCTGTGGTGGCTGGACTTGTGTGAGCGTTCGGATGTTGTGCACTGGTTGTCTGCGGGGCCCTTGAAGTGTCCTTCTCTTGCAGAGATGAGGAAGAGCATGGGGAGTTCTGGGAGCGGGATGGGGGAGGACAAGGATGCCGAGAGGCTAGATGTGCCGAGTTTAGGGAATTCGGGAAGGAGGATCGGAGAAGACATGGATGGTGAGAGGCTAGAGGTACCTAGTTTTGGGGAGCGAGAGCTTCTCTTGGGAGGAATGGGTGGGCTAGACTGGGGCTTTGGGTGCAGGTTAGGGGACAAAGAGGGTTCTCTGCCAAGAGAAGGTGCACTGTAGCTGGGACTGGGCCAACGAAAGGCAGGGCTACTGGGGTCTTTGCATGCTGTAGGGCTAAAGTGGCACTGGGTGCCGACACCTGAATCTGGGCTGCTTAGGAAAAAAGTTCTGTTGTTTTCCTCTGTGTGAGCAGCCATTACGGTGATGGTAGCACGTTGACTCTCTCCAGAACGTTCAGACTCCGAGGACTTGGATTGCTTAACCTGGTTTTGGGACTCAGGAGAGGAAAGCAGTCCATTTGCTAGTGGCTTAGGCTTCCTCTTGGTGCTTTCAGCGTATATGGGTTCAGAGTCTTCCTGAACATTTGGAGAGCTTGAAGTTGACTCTGGACTACCTGTGGCTGATGGACTTTGGTGCATCCCTAGCCCGTTCTGTTGTTCTACTGATCCATCAGGCCCAGGAAGGGAATCAGTACTGCTGTGATAGGAAGAAGGAGAGTCTGAGAAGCTGTTCTGTTTAGACAGAGCAGAAATGGGACTGAGGGATGTTGGACTAATGTGATTTGTAGACTCCACGCCTGAAACTGAGGTGTGGGCAGTGGAAGTGCTGGGTATTTTTGTGCTGATGCCACTACTGCATAAAGGGTTGCGATGAACTGTGGTGTGTTCAGAAGGAACACCGTCCACTGACAAAGAGATCTCCACTGTTGATTCATTGGACTCCCTAAAATTACTCCTTTCATTGTAAGTGCTCTTTGGCCCAATAGCTGGTGCATTATTCTGCTGCCAGCATGAGTCTCCATTGGCATTTTTCTTGAAACTCTTCGAACCTCTTCCTTCCTCCTGGCTGACATAAACATTACTAATGAAGAGAGAGTCTTTGGGCAGGATACTGGGGGACAAGGAGAGGCAGCTGTTGTAGTCAATCTTGGCATGAGGGCTTTGAAGACCCGCCTCTTTATGGGCCTTGTTGCAACCATTATTATCATCAATGTAGAGTGGTGACATGTTTTGGAGCTTCTTCAGACCCATTCGCTCACCTGGACTCTTTGGGTTGTCCTGCTACAAAAAAAAAAAAGAGAGACCTCATTAAAAGCCAGGAAAAAAAAAACATCAGAAAGTTAAGTACAGGCAATCATTTAAGAAGCTCACCTGTTCTATGTTCATGTTCACATCTTTCGTCTCACTTGTGTCAAAGTTCATCATGGTGGGTTTGACAGCAATGGTCGGCTTGCTGTAGGGCAAAGGTGCAGTCACTGCATCCTCCTCATCACCTCCCAAGCTGCTCTTCAAACAAGCTGGCGGGACGTTGTCATCGGAGACGCGGCCAGTCTTGTGTGCACTGAGCGGGTGGAAGCAGTTCTTGCAAGAGCCGGGTTTCCACACGTGTTCTGCAAAGTCGCCACAGGCTGACATCTTCGGTTTGCTGAGAGTCGGATTTGGTCAGAGGAGGTGGCGAAGGAATCTTCCAGACAGAGGATCAGCTCTCATGGCTGGCTAGGAGGAACATCAGAAGATGGTAGAAGAAGGAAACATAATTAACCAATTTTTATTTTGAGTGCCAGAACAAACTATTTATCAGCTCATCCTTTACATTTTGCTGCTAATAATTTTACAAAAAAGTCTAAATGTCAGGTTTAGAACAAAGAAAGAAATTCAGTGAAACCAAGCCAAGCGATAAGAACTTAAGGGTCATCCCAAGACGTAACTCAAGATGACCAAATATGTGCTCTGCTATATGTTCCCATGGCCTCCTAAATTAGAGGGCATGTGGTCTCCGTTCAAGCAAAAGGCTCGCCGAAGTGAGCCCAGCAACATGAAAGCCCTACAAAGAGTCCTCAGCAGCCCCCCGACAAGCAAGAAGAAGACAGAGGAGCCTCAAACATCCCAGAGGTCGGAATGTCAGGAATGTCTAAAGGCACAAGTCTCACCAGGGTGAATCTTACACCCAGAACAAGCTCCCTTCCCCCGCCAATGTGCAACAACACACACACCCACATCTCCAACTCCACATGCATCCTCCCTTGCTAACAAACAAAACTGAGACACACACACACACACACACGCTCCCTCCCTCTGACTGGTCATGTCCTGTTTGACTGGACTGACAGGGAGGCGAAGAACAACATTTCAGAGGGCTTGTCTCCTTGTACCTGGGGGTCTTTTAATAATCTTAACACAGTACAAGTGCTTCCCAACAAGGTGCTACTGCAACTCATGCCAACATCAGCTCATTATTCAGATGCTGAATATTTGAGAAGCAGAAGCCTTTCCGAAAGAAAGCTGTACAAATTTATTTAGTGCACATTTATGTAAAAAGCAATGCATATTAAAATAATACAGTTAAGTGTTTTGTGATTTTAAAAAAAAAAATGATATAATCTACTACACCAGCAGAACAATCTTGGGATCTACTAATCCTACCGTAGTCATAAGGAGTTTCTATGTTGGTAAAGATAATACCCGTTTACATTTTCTTTGTTCTTTCTGACTTAGTCTGAGCAGGAAAGCACCCACGAGCTCACTGTTTGTTTAACCGTTCCTGCGACAACAGAGGAAGCAGAGCGTTGCCCAACATCTCGTGGCGTTGTCCACGAGTCATGCGATGAGATATAGAGACTCGCACCTTTTCAGAGCACCATCACAAAGAGCTGATAGACCTAGAGGGGATCCTGGACTTTACAATCTATTACGAGTTGTCTGAAATGCAGCCACACAAGACTAAGACTTTATCAAATGGTGTTCCTGCTGCTTGTTGACCGTGGTCAGCGGTTCTTCTTTGAACAAAGATAGACCCCTTATTCTACATTCCCCACACCTTCTCAAGCTCAAGGTCCAGCATTTCTCACTTCCTTGTATAAAGCACACACACACACACACACACACACACACACAGGCAGAGAAAAGCAAAAATATCAGCCTTGCAGCAAGCCCTGACGGATAAAATAAATAAATAAATGTCTCGCTAGTATGTCAGGAGTCACTGGCTTGAGGGTGGATGTGGAATTTAAAGCTTTTGGTGCCACCTGAGGCAGACATCATGAACCTTGAAGTGATCGTCCTCATTCCTCATGAGGTTTTCAAGCCCTGCATTGTATGCATTGCTCTACGCTAAATGTATGCACTTTAAAAACAAGATGTGGCAAGTGAGGTGTCTTACAGCAACACTCTGAAACCAGGTAAAGTTACACCTTATCTAAATAATAAATCTGTCTGCACCAGAAGGCATGCATGCACTAGACCCTGGGGGTCATTTTTTGAGACTTGCAGTCTATGTGCTGCAGTGTCCAAGAAGCTTAATTGGACATCACCCTCTCTGGAAAAAAAAAAAAAACAAACAAAAAAAAGAAACCCGGAGTCTAGTCATTCATTCATGATCACAATAATTGGACGTCCATTTGTCTATGTTCCAGTCTGATAACCAGGTCACGGCAGTGTGTGTGCACACACTCACTTTGAACGGGCGCTGCATTCGTCACGCCTGCTCACCCACACAGCAGCCCCTTCATTCACCAAGAAAGGGGAGGGAGGGGGCGCGCAACCTGTTCTTCTGCTTATGGTCAGAGAGAGAGAGAGAGACGGGGGAGGGGGTGGGGGGTGTCCGCCAAAACTTCTCAAAAACTCCCAACTCTGAGCTATTTTTAATCTTTTCGGTATTTGACTAAACTTCTCTTAGGTATGCGACGAACACACTCCACGTGTTAAGTGGGTTGAGGCTCTGAAAAATTAGGTTTTAGATCAAATTGCTTCGTTCCAGTGAGTAAATTGGTAAAAGAGAAAAATTGTTGATACGTTCCGCCCCCCTTTTATCTTTATGACATCAAATCAAAACACAGAACAAAGAGTGTGCTTCAGTAAGCCAGGTATGTTGGAGGAAATACACGAGCAGAAACAAATAAATAAATGAATACATTTTTATAAAAATGCAGCTGCAACATAACCGAGAGCTCAAGGTTATATTGTCTGCTGCCTGCTGCTTACCTGCTCGGACTTTCTCCTCCCTGGCAACACAAAAAGCTTTTTTCCGTGAGAAAATAATAATAATAATAATAATAAAAATAAAAAGAGAAAACGTGTCCAATGATAAATGGTCCTTTGATTTTCCAGTGTCCTTACGGGTTTCCCTCCGGCTACAGAGCCGGGGTAGAGTGCATTGCTACGGGCTGGCTTGCTCTCCTGCCCTGCATGCCTCTGCTGCTGCTGCTGCTGCCGCCGCCGCCGCTAATCTGTGCAGAGGTGAAATGCTGCTGGAGAACAGCTGAAGTCCTCTGCTGCAGCGTCAGGGGGAGAGCAGAAGAAGGTGGGAGGAGCTCCTTCAACCAGCCATGCAGTCTGGCAAGCGGCCACACTCACCGATCCTCGTTTAAACCTCCTGCGTTGCTTCGCAGTCATTAATGTTCGGCACGCAAACAGGTTTCTTAAAAATATTTACTGACGGAAAATTATTTAGCCTGTTGAAGAAATCGAATACAACCATAATTCATCCGTTTAAGTTTTGTTTTTATTTCTAATGCAAAGCAAATCAATCTTGATCAGAGGGCTCTTTGAAGTGGGCAGAATTTGAAGTGGCCCTCTCTCCCCCGGGACTGCTCCTGTTTCTGGGTGACAGTGAGGGAGGGGGGTAGGAGGAGGGGGGAACCTGCCACCGCTTCAGAGCCAGTCTGGACCCCCTGCTGGTGTCCATTACGGTCAGCAAAAGGGAGAGGCAGAACTCGGGGAGGGACAGACACAGGAGAACCAGTCATCTGCAAAGATCAGCCATTTGACTTTGATTGTGTTTTCACATTCTACTATATACAAAGGACTGAGTGCCATGCAAAAGTATTTAATGCACCTTTTTTTTTGTCACTGAATTAAAATGCAATCACAGCTTCAAGTCTTTTTGAGGGTTTGTGTCTTCGCCAACTTTGCACATCCAGAGTGAGATTTCTTTCCAGAGTAGCTCTGGCTCACACAGACAGGATGGAGAGCATCATTTTCCATTTTCTGGCTACAGATCCTCAGGCTGAATTAGGCCTAGACTTTGACAAGGCTGTTCAAGCAAACAAATGAGGTTTTGTATAAACCATTCTCTTGTTGCTCTGGATGTATGTTCAGGTGTTCGGGACTGCTGTGCTGCTGTAAGGCATCTAGCAGTTTTTCCTCCAGAATTGCCCTGTGTTTTGCCCCATCCATGTTGTCATCAGCTCTGCCTAACTCCCCTGGGTTCAGGATGACGTGCATTGCATGTTTTATGTCACACAGAGAGGCCACAAAGTTTAGCTTTATATGACCATAGCACATTCTTCTACATGTTTGCTGGCTTTTTCATGATCTTCCTGATTAACTGGATGCCAGACTCTTTCTATATTCAGATGACAGACTGAGCAATTCTCCAGGAGATGTTCAAAGCTCAGATACTGTTTTGTAACCCAAATCTGCTTTAAAACTCTATATACGTTTGTCTTCCTTGGTGATCATAATACTATTTTCTGAATAAGCTTTGGAAACCCTTAGGGTTTGTTGGTGATAAAACCTGAAAAAAATAAAAATAAAAAAAAAAACTCTACCCATATGAATACTTTTACAAATCACTGTATAAAGATCCATTTTCATGATTTCGGATGGGTTAAAAGGATTAGGAAAAGAAAACAAATACCATTCAGATAAACAAATACCATTCAGATCTCCTAAACCCTACAAAATCAAAGATCCCACGCAGTCTGCTTCCTTCCGTATGGTCCGATTCAACGCGGATGAATTGATTGGACACAGTAACGCCGTTTTCCTGGACCTCGCCTAAAGATTTATAGCAGAGCTGAGACAATCAGCATAAGTAGCACAACAGAGACTGGATCAGGAAAAGTGCTAACCTTTACAAGACCACCTGTTGAATCTGGAGATGGCTGTAGTCCTCTCAAGAGGATTAGAGGCTTGTTGCGCTTCATCTATTTTTTGGCAAAGGAAAAGCTTGTCATAATTCTGCTAATGGGATGAATCAAGCAGCTCTTGCTTTGCAGATAAAAGGCAGGATGACACCTGGAAAGCTTTTAGATGCATTTTGAAGGAAGACATAACTCCAAATGCTAAATTTCTTGCCTTTTCTTTTTTTTGGGGGGAGGGGGGAGAAGGGTGTGTGCAGGGGGATGGGGGGGTCATTTTCTAATTTTATTGTTGGATATATAAGTTTCTGATTTAGGTGGTGGATGGTGTATGTGCTGAGAGAACCCCTGATCATCTATGTGTGTTTTCATTCTGTCAGGGTGGGTCTGTCAAATAAAACTGAAATGGTGTGTGCATGTTATGAATAAACTAGGTTAAGGAGACTTTTACTCTAACTCTCACATAGAGGTTTTTTTTTTTCATCAAGCAAATATGCATGAGAAAATCTAATTTGGAAACTGCTGCAGTGTACGCATAGTCCCTGCATGTTTTACATAGTTTTCCTAAATCGTCAGGAAACAAAAAAAAAAAAAAAAAAAAAAAAATGAGCCATGCAGCCTTTTGAGCTGCTCCTGCTCCTTGCTCCTAGCTCTTACCAAGCGAGCTAACACAAATGTCGCTGGCAACAAAAGCCTCTGCCAGGATGAGCACATTGATGATTTAGCAGTTTGTTTGCTGTGCTGCTGTGGGGTTGGACGTGAGGCCGAGAGGCAGACGGGGACAGGGTTAACCTCCCTGCAACATGAGGATGCTGTCTCAGAGGAGCCAATCACAAGCCGCGCTGGGCTCAGATACAGCATCGGGATGGTGAATTATGTGTCACATGTCTTTGTACTCCTCAAACATTACAGGTACTCAATGCAATTTTAATTTCATAACAAAAATAAAAAATAAAATTGTGTTGGCCAGATAGTACTGATTCATACATTCAGGTTTTCTAGACAATCATTCTGCTCCTACATGGGAACGCTGCTTTGCCAGCAGTCACCCTTCTCCTACCTGCTCCTTCTTCTTGTGAATTATTAAAAGGGGCAATCGTCTGAGATTAAATTCAGTCGGGAGATAAATGGGCTTAGATATAAACCTTGCAACGAAATGATGGGGCTTCACTTCATGACTGACGGCTCGACTGGTATCAGATAAAACCAGCAGTCATATTTATTATTTATGGAAGGGAGATTAAATGTGCAGGACACGACTAGCCCGGTGCTGTTCCCCTGTTTTTAGTGGGACTTCTCGTGCACCTGTTTTACTGTGATATCTGAAACTATTCTGTCAGGAGAATTGCTGGGATTTTCCACTAAACTGTTCTGGTGAGCTCCTTGGGATAATAAATGTAGGATCTTCCCCTGAGCCACATGGGTTTTCTTTCTGTTTTCATTTGCACCATCAATAGCAAAACCACAGTAACAGAATATATGCCTGTGGGTTTTTTTTTCACCACACAGTTGTGTCACACCATTTTACCTCATTCTGGGTAGAGCTGGGTACTTTCAGCCCTACGTGGCTTTTGACATTCACAGGAATTGCTGTCCCTTGCAATACGCAGCACTTTGTTTATGTGGCTTGCTTCTACGTAGGAAATATCTGAGTGCAAAAAACCATTTTATTTGTGTCCATTGCACTGATATATGCAGATTATAAGTTTGGCCAAAAACCTTTTTATTTATTTTTTTTTTTTTAACCAAACTGAGCCATTTCAGTTCTGTCCTCAAAAACAGAAAGAGAGCGGAAAGCCTATGAACCTCTGTAAAAATTTTTTTAAATAAACAAAGGTCTCTAATAGAAACACATTGCTTGGATATTTTGCTGCTTACTGGGGATACACAAAAAGACGTAGTGAAAAAACTCATCTCTGCTATGTGGATGAGCTCTATGGAAGCAAATGGGCAATCCAACAAAAATTGTCTTTTTGAAACAAAAAAAAAAAACAAAACTATTTTTGTACAAGATTAAGAAAGTGTTCCTAAAACTCGACTCAACGCAGAAGGTCTCCACAGCAAATGTATCAGTTTCCTTCATACCAAAAATGTCAGAAGGGAAAACAAACCATGACTCAGTTTATTTGAGCGTTTGTGTTTACAAGCCAAATCTTCGCATGACTTATCCCTTACCTTAAATTCACAGACTAATCATCCATACGAGTCCAACAAGAATTTCAAGTTCTTAAATACTTTCAGGCTTTGTTTCATGAATTTTCCTGACATAGAAACAATCATACAAAAATGAAGGGAACGCCTTGTTAGATCAGTTTGTGATGTGGGTCACACAAATCTCTGCCCAGGGCCGTGTTAATGTGAAACATCCAAAGATCCCAGGACTGTAAAGTTATGACATGGCAAAGAAACTAAATGACCAGCACCCACTTCAATTTTGTAGGTGGACAGTTCCGTTTACAAAGTCAAAAGGCATGGAAACCTTAATTTTGAATGGTCATTACTGTTTTTAACCATAGGACCTTTTTAAACTTACCAAACTCTTAGCCAAAGGGAAACTTTTGCCCTCTTTCTCTGTTTGTTTGGGCTAATTGACAAACCAGGTACTGTGTTGCTCAGGTTTCGGCCTGAGTGTAACTTCCCCCTACTACAGGAGACCATAAAGGATTTCCTGCCACAACACCAAAAGGTCTTTGTTTGAGTTTGGCCCGCATGTTAAGAATACTCTTTAGTCATCGGAGACATTAGACTTTTAATTTGAAACCGTGTGCTTATCTCAGGTTCTCCTACGCTCTGTAAGCGCACGCACACATACGCACATAAAAGAAGGGAAAAAAGTGAAACCTGAACATTTTCAACAGGTGTTTGAAATGAAAGATGAAAGAGCAGAGGAAGTGCTGTTTGCAGACAGTCTGTTTACTGCTGGTCGGAAACACTACAAAGAACGACAAGCACCGAACATTCAGCAGATCCCTCAGGACTCACTTTGGTCTCCCCAGGTTGTCCCTCTTAAAACCTGAGCATTCAAAGATAACCACCTCGTGAAACCATATGCCTCTGAGAGCCTGGCACCATGTACGCAGTTGTGTGTGTGTGTGTGCGTGTGTGTGGGTTAGAGGGAGAGTGCTAGTCTGATGTAGAGGAGTTGGTGTGGTTAGGAATGGAAAGACAAAGCAGAACAGAGCCACACCTCACATAGAAAACACAGACCCACTCTATGATTTCCAGTCCCCTTTGTTGCCTCGGATGATGCAGTTTGTCAGCTGAGTCTCCATTTTTGCATTCCTGTACCTGTCCCTGCAGGTTCGACCTGTGATTATGAAACTCAGCGTACGCTGACACATTTATGTTCTCCTTAGCATTCCTAGGGTACATCTTATGTAATGTTTACCTCGGTTAATAATAATAATAATAATAATACAAGAAGCTTTTGATCATCACTTAATGGAAAACTTCAGTATCTTTGAAGGGAGGTTCTTGTGAAAGTTTAAAAGCAGTTAATATGTTAGCTGGCGTACGAAACTCTCTCTGTATTGCCACATGGTGTAAGTTAGTTGGTTCTTTAGGCTAGTCCAATCTCAAAAAAGTTTATACAAATGCAATCTTGTGAACCTTTAAGTAACGTAAATAACTTTGTAAATAAGTGAATAACTAAGTACTTTTTGCACTGAAAATAAAGGCAGTGTGCTACCAATGGTCTTCTTGTGTGAAACGTACTGAGAATTGAATATCAGAGAGTCAGATATAAAAATAAAGGAGTGCAAACAAAAAAAATAAATAGAAGTTTAAGTGTGCTTTTATTTTAACACTGACTTGCTTTTTTTTCTTTTTTTTTTAGGTTATTCTAACCTAACCTATTTGCACATTTGTACTCGTGGATTTAAACAACACATTTTTGCTTCAAATCCAAAGTGTACTAAAAAAAAAATCTCTACAGCAAACACTACATGCTCATTTGTAGTGGCAGCTCTTCTGTGACCACAGTGCTAAATAAAAATCTCTGAAGTGGATGAGAAACAGAGTTTAATTTGTCTTTATATAAAAAAGACAATAATTCTCAAGCAATAACAAAACAACCTCATGACTCGTACACATAAAAAAAAAGGTCTTGATTTTGTGGAGCTGAAGTGTGTCATCGCAAAGCTCGTGTAGTAAAGGTGGTGCGTTTGTGGTCCAGAGATCCTACATTTGCAGCTCATTTGCTCTCACGCTTGTCTTGGTTAAACTAAGTCTACATTTAGACTTTAATGGAATGTCTTAAAGCAAGTTTTCTAGAGCTTCATTTTCAGACCAAATACACACCAACTTCTGCTTAGACATCTGAAGATGATTAAGACATTGCTTAGATGCTTTTTTTTTTTAATCACTGGCTTTCATTGACTACATAAATGGGCTTTTCTGTAAATGTATTTCTAATGCAAACATGTGAAGCATGAAAAAAAACAAAAAACAAACAAACAGTTGAATTGTTTTAAGATTTGAGTTGTTTTAAGACGTCTTTTTATCGTACCAGAAATTATCTTTAGCTTCTGGGACCGACTAATCTGGATTTAACTTATAGAAGACATCAAGGGAGTTGCCTAATGCTGGCAATACATTAAGTGCTCATCCGCTTTCAACAAAACCATCAACTGTCCCTTTGAATTTAAACCCCATCCTTACAGGATGTTGCGTATACCTTCCTCGTGGATTAAAAACCAGGTCAGTTTCCAAAACACATTTTATCTTCATTGTGTGAGCAGAAGAAGAGCTCTCCTTGTCTCTTGTTTGTCTTTCCACTTCCGACCCACGTTGGAGGTGGACGTACATCCTGCTGTGAAAACATCTTTTTAATGTGTGTTTGTGAACCCGTTGTTAGAACCACGACCCAACTCTTTAAAGGAACTTGAATTATGTTTGACGTGATGCATCAGAGCACAAATCCCCCCCACACCCCAACAAAAAAAAGACTAAATGTAAAACAAATAATTTAATGAAAGTTTTATGGGTTCTGAATTCCTGAATACAAAGAGAATAGAAGTGTTTTCCGACAAAAGCGCTGCAGTTACGATATGTTAAAATATCTCACTGGAAAGTTCACCGCGTTGGAATATGAATTGGCTTGTTTTATCATAAATGAATAAAAAAAAAGGATGTTACTCTGCTAAGTGAGAAGTTGGATTGTTACGAACAGCTGTGAAGTGCAGTAAATTCCTCTCTCAAAAGAAATTCAGGAAGTCACAACAGGCAACTCACAATAAAAGCACGCTTTCCTCTTTCTCTTCTCTTTTTATTTTACATTTCTCTCTGTGACAGAATCACATTTTTGGACCTAATAATAACATTTTCTTTTAAATCACTAATTATGTTCAAAATGTAAGAAATATTTAGCAGAAAAAAATTTATAATTTCACTATGTGGTGGTGGCATTTACTTGGATTTGGACTCCACTTCCTTCTCCTGGCATTTGCTGTATGTTGGCAGGTCTCCAACACGCCCAGCTGACCTAAAAACTATAAATAGACAAAAAGAAGACCAAATGAATGTATTTATTTAAAAAGTCACCACATGTTTTCTGGTAAATGAAACAATTGGCTAAAATATGCTGAAGATTCCTGTTGTAAAAAGCTTTATATCCCCAATTTGGTGTTCCATTTTAACTTTGACATTTAGAACTTCCCAGCTTCAGTTCAGAAACCCAACTGGAAAGTCACAAACTTTGAGTTGGACTTCTGGGATCTTTGGAAACTCAGAGGCCCAATACGGCTGCCTGGCAGTAATTAAATGTTTTCTTACATTTCCACTGCAAATCGTCAAATCACGCTCTCTCAGAATAATGTCAAAGGTGAACCAGTAAATATGTTGCTACAGTGATTAGCGGTCGAGATGCAGCGTAATGGTTACTAACGATAACCTGTCTGTTTCTTAGCGCACAAACTGAGGAAATCCGACAGGTTTTCCAACATGACTCTAGAATGCTGTCAACTTACCAGGAACAAAAAAAAAAAAAGTTTCCCATGAAAAAAAAAAAAAAAGAAATTCCCCCAAAATAACTAAACAGTAAATCACATGACAATTGGTTCAACTTGCTTGTCACTTGGTTGCTGGTACATCTATCTTTCCACCTTTTATTTAGTTTTGACTCACGTAAAAAATGAAAAAATATCACTTGTTAATTTGAAAACAAGAACAAAAAAAAATCTTCTTTTGCAGGTTGTGCAATGATTTTTAAATAACTTAAAATCATTCAGGCAGGATGTTTTATACTTGTCACAGATAAAACTTGCCTGGTAGTCCTTAAGTTTTATCCACACTCATTTAATGCGCATCAACGTATTCGCTCGCCCTCAACACATAAACTGTCCTTTTTCCATAACACTGATACTATCAGCACTCAGAGAACTACAAAGAAAACTGTGGTTAAAGCTAGCGTGAGGCTAAAATAGATCCAAAGGATACATCTGCACAAGTTTTTTGCAGCCATTTCAGTTGCCCATGGTGTTTAAACTGTTTACCCATCAAACACACCTAAATCCAACACCTGAACCACACCACTGACCTGTTTGCTCTGGGAGTGGGCTGTTGTTGCTGTTAAAGCTGATCTGTTGTCAGGGGTGGCTGTTACACACATTTGCATGCACAAATAATTGTAGGACCAGCAGACGTTTGGGCAGATTTGTCTGTTTGGGCTAAAGCAGGGCA
Organism: Poecilia latipinna; assembly: GCF_001443285.1. Taxonomy (NCBI): domain Eukaryota; kingdom Metazoa; phylum Chordata; class Actinopteri; order Cyprinodontiformes; family Poeciliidae; genus Poecilia; species Poecilia latipinna. The sequence goes on along the minus strand of NW_015113934.1, from coordinate 44,868 downwards.
CCTGTGTTTTACTGGATTTGATACTGGCAACAGAAAAGACTTTCTTTTCAGTCAAAGAACCTACACTTAATCTCTATAGTACAGGTAAGTAGGGAAGACACACACACTGTCTATTGTCAATGAAGATTGTTAAAGTTGATGGTATTGTAGTATAGTTGAGTTTGTTAGTCTAAAAAAAAGTGGGTTTCAATTAATGTTTAGTTTATTTTTATAAAAAAAACAAACATTAATTCCACATTTTAAAAGGACATCTTTGAGACATTTTTGTGTCCCAAGGGGACGATGTGTAACTTTCCTAATGTAAAGTACGAAAGCGAGCCTGCAAACACCGTTTTTAGCCAACAAAGAGTGTTTTGAAAAGTGTTGCAAATCATTTGAATGGATGTTGTTGCTCAGACTACGCTGGTCTCTGTCATGTTCCGTGTTTCTGTGTGTTTATTTTTGAGTTTCTGTGTAGTCCTGTGAGTCTGTCTCTGTGTCTTCCCTGTTGATTGCTCCCAGCTGTATCCCGTTCCCTGATTATCTTCCCTGTGTATTTAACCCCACCTGTTGTCTTTGTCTGTGTCGGATCCTTGTCGTGTGTATCGTCGTTTGTGTCCGTCACTCGCCAGTAGAACTGTTTAAGTCCTGGAAGTGTCAGCTCTCGTGTTTAGTCCTGTGAATCAGTTGCTACCGGTACTTAGCTGTGAGCTAGTCTCTGCCGTGCTGCCTGTATGGACTGTTGAGCTTATTTTCATCATTAAATTCATTATCTTCACCATAACCTGGGTTCTCTGCGTCTCTTCTCACCATCAACAACCCTCCACTTCATGACAGTCTCAGGTGGAAGGTGTTTTATTTTTTCTCAAAAATCTACAACCACTGAAGCTGAATCCATGAATGTAACCAGAATCTTATCTAGATTTATTTATTTAAGAATGTTCAATGTAAAAATACAAACTTAAATAAAAGAACTGGCAAAAAAAAAAAAAAAGTTATCAGGTTTTGAACGGAAATGATTTTGCCAGAAAAACTCTTCGTTCGTGAATGGGATGTTTACCACTGAAACTATTTAGCTTTGTGAGGTCTGTTTTCCTAGTCAGATCCTCAACGAGATATCGAAAACCAGGGCTCTAATTGAATCTTTTGTCTGCAGCAATAACCCTTTTCAGGCTGTTACGCTTGCCAACTTTGTGTCAACTCGGGGAATAAATCAAAAAAAGTGAAACCAAACAAACTGCAAAGCAAAACCTGGAATCAAGCATCTCTAACTCCCCTCGCTAAGATCTTGAGCTGAACAAAGATCGAGTGACTAGACATTGAAGTATTTATTGGTTAGAAGGAATAAAACGTGCATTTGTTTTAAAGTTTTGGGTTTTTTTTTTTTAACTCTCACTTGCAAACACTCAGAGGAGACCAAACAAAGGCCTCCTCTCAGTGAAGTGCCCGAGGCTGAGTATAAGAACTGAGCTGGATGGGATGAACAGTGTGTGAATCACGCTTGGTTCCCAGACGCACGTTAGCTGGAGATCTCACCTCCCCCTCCTGTTTGCCTCGTTGCTTCAGTCTCTGATGACCTCAAAGAGGTCAATCTGCCTTTGTGTCACGTGAAACGCTAAAAATTCAAAAGCTGCCAGTGAAAAGGAGTCATCTGTTTGTTTTTTTGCTGGAAAATGTTTGTTTGCTCTGTCGATTTTTGGTGAATTTGGGCAGAATTAGAGGACCGTGGGTGAGAACCAGACAGCATTAGAGTGTTTTAATCCTGACTGAATCACTTTTGTCGGGAAATGACACCTCAGTCGAGAACGTCATAATAAAAGACATATAAAGTTGCTCACATGGGATACGGTTGTTGCCTATTACTTCAGCAAAAATCTGAGAACCCTGTATGTTTAAGGGTGTCACATCGCCACTTTTATGACTTTTCCTTTTCAAATGTGATTAGGCTTGTAACTTGCAGCTGTTATTTAAATTTATATTTTCAAAGTCAAGTAATTTACGCAAATAGATGAAGGGAAAAGGCGACAGCAGGGCAGTTGTGGACACACAAACGGAACGGTAAGCCGATTGACTGCTTGTGACATTATTTTATTAGAGAAACTAACATTCTGCCAGCGTTCAGGAAAATAACTTTTTTGCTTACCTGGGAAGCTTTATATTCAGAGACAAAGCTGCCAGTCGCCTGGAGAGCCTAGCAGCTTATTCACTGCTCATGCCATATGAACTGTGCCATGTTGTTGACACTCAGCCTCAGCTTGTAGCTGCCCAAGACTGAAATTATTTCATAACCCCAAGGCAAAAAGTGTCTCTCTGTTTTCTCACACAAATTTTCCAACACTTTCCCTCCAATAAGTGGTGAAATATCTGACATGTTGCAGTTATTCTCTGTTTGCGACAAACATTGAAAACATTATCATCCATATGTGATCATTCATTTTGGGCTACATTTTGTGTTAAAATTAAAATGATTTCTTTGAAAAACAATGGAAAAGCTAAATAGGATTTTTCTGTGTCATAATTTCATTACTTTTTTTTAAGGCTGTATGATAATGATCTTTTGCCCTGTAGCGTTTTACAATTTGAAAACTTAATTTATGAAGTTTAATGGGGTTTTTTGTGAGTAGAAACGACCTGTTGCATAGAATTTACTTAATGTTAATGTTGTTTTAATGTCAGTGTAAAACTTTTGCCTTATTCAGAAACCAGTTGCTGCAGAAAGCTGCAGAAGAGAAGATCTACTTGAACTAAAGAGTTATTTCAGAAAGCACTGATCCAGACACATATTTTCTGATACAACAATAACAATTGAGGCATTACTTGTCCAATGCGTTGCCTGTGTGCAACAAAAAACTAAGAGATACATGCAAGTGTAGCAGAAAGGAGGCTAGCGTGTATCAAGAAGACAGGCAATCTGAAGGTCATAAGACACAAAGAGGACGGTTTAATAGGAGCAGAAACTGTTGTAATTACAGGATCTGAAGTGGAAAAAAAACACTTCTTATTGAGCCACACTTTGGGTGGCTTTCTAATCTGTTTTGATCCTTTCTCTTTTTTTTTGTAAATCTTTGGTGTGGCAGAAAGACGAGGTGTATAAGAGATTAGAGCGTGCAGCACGGTGGGACAGAGAAACAGTAAACAAGACATTTTCAGTTTGTAAAAATAGCCAGGTCATGTTTTCAGAAATAACGTCTGCCTGTCTGGGTAACTGTGATGAAAATAGGATGATTTGATGGCTTTACTTCTCCTTTTATTTAAAGGCTGTGGTGTAGTGCTGTGTTTATCCTGTAACTTTATACCTCTATCAGAGTGCATCGAGTGCAGTGACTTTGTACTATATGCCAGGAAAACAATTGTTACGTTATCTTAATTGTTTTAACCTGGGAAGGTTTTTCAAAATGCCAGTCGTCTTGCACTGACTCTCTAAAACGTTTGAAACTTAAGACTGTGGCTCCACATATCCCCCCGTTGTGTATCTCTGAGGTCAGTTTATGCGACGTGCAACATTTCATAACTCATGAAAGTCTCCAAAGTAATTTGATCACAAAAGCTTGAAATTCCACACAGGTTCGTCAAAGTCAGGTCGAGTCGCAGAAAACCTGTCTGTCCACCGGTTCCTCATATATAATGACATTTCTGTTGAACTAGAACCAGAGACAAACGCCATCGGGTTTAGTCACGTCTGCGCGAGCTGAGAAAGTCTTTGTTTGTGTGCCTATTCTTAAGATCTGTGACGCCATCTCTGAAGACAGGTATTGTCTTCCTTTTGCACTAGAAAAGTTCTCTGAGGTCAGGCTGCGGAGAATATATTAAAAATGTCTTTTAAATGGCTTTTCAAACAAAATAATAATATAAAAAACATGCATGTTTGCAACATCTAACCATTAAAACAGACCCCACTGCCATGACCCAGAAAGATAGAGAGGCCTTGCATTCGCACTGCTCACACATGCATTGATATGAACTAAATTTACAGGAAATCAATGCGGGAGGCCCGGTACTGCTCTGCAGCGTGCTGCAATAACACAAACAGCAGCAGACACAAGCGAAAGCACGTATTATTTTTCACTTTCTTTCACAACACCAAAACAAAATTCAGGACCACATTAATATAATTTAAACTCTTGTAAAAAATATACATATAGGAACATTGATTTACTGATGTTAGCAATTATAAATATTTAGACATATCTGAGAACAATCAGATGAACAATCATCATAATACAATGATGATTGTATTATTGTATTATTTACACCAGTTGAGCATGTGATCTCTACGTCATCTGAGGGCAATTTTTTAATTATTAAATCACCATCTTCATGTTGGTTAACCTTCACTATTTACATCTAAGCACCTAAAGGTGTATTCAGCCAAAGCAAAAAAATCAAGTTATGCTCACTTATTTCATTGAAGTAGGCATGATGCATGCATTTTTTTCCCTTCATGTGCATTAATCACAATTAATTTTTCATGCCAAGGAGCCGTGGACTCCCCAAGGAGAAGGAGGAGTCTATGAAGCCCCCACCCCCCTCCCCTGCACCCAAACCATCATTATAAAGGGGAAGGACAAGAACACAATGAAAATGTATTTTAAGTTTTAAAAGTTGATCTTTCTTTCATTTGTGAAATCACATGTGAGCTTTTTGACACTTTCAGTTTAAATTGCTTGGTGTTTTGCTTTTTGTTTTATTTTTGGTTTTGACATCTAAGTGACTCACCAAAGAGAAAAGTCAAATGAGGATCATGCCACTGCAAACTAAATGCATGCTGTTGTTGTTGCTTAAATTAAACCGAGCAATATTTATTTTTTCAAATGCTGCTACTTCACATAAGGCATAATTAAGTTATCAAACGGTGCAGATTGAACTATCATGATGGAGCAGATTTTAAGTTATGTAGGAGACATCAGGTTGGGTCATTGATCTGATGACTGTATGCAGACCTTATGTTTGCCTTCCTGATCATCCATTATGTATCAGGCACATCTGGCACTCACAGCCACCGCGCTGCTAATGGACTGACCAGACATGAGCTAAGATTATCTTGCACACTTGGAGATTTCAGTGGGGGTATTATTTATTTTCCGAGATAGGAAACATTGCTGTAATTCCTGCCGTTTTGGGCCAGATAAGATCAAGAGGCTGATTGCAGTTTGTGGTTTTATGCAGCGCGTTAGCAAATCTGGGCAGGTTGAAAATGAATTCTGGAGAAAAATTCCTATGAAAAAAGGGAAAGAGAAAGAACACAAGGACGTAATAAAAACGGTTGTATTAATTTAATTAGTAATTACTAGAAAGAAAGACCCGCCAGTCATTCAGAATCTGTTACATTTTAAGAATTGAAATAAGCTTAAATTGTAGTAGAACATCACAAGAGACAATGGAGAAACCTTCACATCTGAATGGGGGTCTAAGATTAATACGTTTTTACCGTCAAATCCAGTTTTACTACTTTCACACATTCTTCAAGGCACATGGATTTTACTATGTGTGAGACTCATGTTTGTGAGCTAAGAATACGAGATATTTAACAGTCTACCACTGAAAATATCTGCAATTTCCTGAGTCATAATATAAAAACTGCATTTAATGAGCCTCCATGACCTCTACAAGTTTTGGAGGAAAAAAATAAAACAACAAATATGTAGATACTTCTCAAGACGAGGGGATTTAGTAGAAGTAATAACTCTGTGAAGGTTTTTTTCTGTGGAAGAAAAGCAGCAACAATATGTCGTTCCACAGAATCTCACTGCGGCAGGCCAATTTCTTCTAATCGTCTTAAACAAAGTTGTAAAGGGTATATGTACTGGATTTGATGAAATGCAAATATTATCTGAGACTTCACTTCAGATAATTTCAATTAAGAACAACTTAGAAAAAACTACAATGGGGACGTTGAGCAAAAAGCTTATCAAGTTGGAGCTAAACATTTCGCATTAGTTTATATGTTACATTTTCCTTTTTATTTTAGATCCCACTACTTTTACATCAGGGAGTTACTTTGTACAGATCAGCATTTTTGCATGTTAATCACAATTAACAGTGTAAGTAATTATGTAAATGCAAAAGTTTATTCAATTTGTTATGAATTTGTTTAACTTTCATTTTAGTTGACAAGTCTGACTCTTTAATATCCCCAAATGAGTATTTCTCCCAGATTTTCCACACTTGAATGCCAACTGGATTATTAAATGCACAAAGCTGTTCTACGGAGTACTACTAAAAAAACTAAAATAAAAAAAATTCCCTATTGTTGGTAAAACTGCGAACTTGAGCCAACAGAATCCCTCTTTCTTTGACTTTGCAACAAATAAAGACAGATTTCTGTCCCAACCCATTACCAGTTTCACATATAAGGACGGAAAAAAATCGGATGAGGTGAACTTCCTATCCGCACGCTGAGGAAATGCTGGCTTTGCTCCAACACAATCTCTCTGATCCATCATTCATAAAGCACCCACCATGCCCCAGCTCCACTCACCACATGAAACCCCCGGAACGCGCTCGGCCTCACATACAACATGATTTTCTTGTTAACATGGTGGAGGGAGGGGAAATGCGGAGAGCCATAACAATGGCAGGAATATTAAAAGCAAAGTTTGCTCCAAACTGCTGCACTCAGCAGGATGTAGGAGAGCACAGAGTAACATTACTGCTGAGAATGGGACACAAGCTGCTTGGTCATGAAATATAAACGTGGAACAGGCATCTTATGTGTATGGGCCGTGAAGAGAAGAAGTGAAGCAAAACAGTTTGGAGGGTTTCTTGTTTAAAAGGCTTGATATTGAAACAGATTCCCCTCTGTCTGTCTGAGAATTCAAAACCGGTTTCCCATGAAACACCGAGAGTTGAAAAAGCCCCCAACCCCACCCTTTTTTTTAAATTTTTTATCTCTGTTCATCTCACAAATAGAAAAGAAAAACACATTTACAGCTTATTTATCCTAAACAGAGGAGTATAGAGTTTGTAGTGCAAACAGCTGGCAAACAAAGAGGCGACCATGTGGCAGCATGTCTCACCTCCCCGATTGTCAATGGGGAAAGAAAACACAGACAGAGGTTGTGAGGGTGGTGGGTGGTCGGTCGGGGTGAAAAGTCCTCACCTTCTCCTGTCCTCCATCTGCCATTTTCTCTCGTTTTCGTCATCTTGACCTTCGAGCTGAGCGGGGCTTAAACGCGAGAAGAAAAGAGGGATTAGAGTTAATAAGCACCTGTCTGGGCAGAAAATCAGAAAATTCCTGTCTGGTATCTGTCTGTGTTTGTGTGCGTTGAGACCTCACGGTGACATTACTGATTACCTGACATTTGTCGTAAAACAGCTGCGGGTGCTGGTTCTTCCTCTTCAGTCATTCAGCGACGGGCGATAGCTAAAGTTAAACAAAAGACAATTGAAATAAAAGTGTTTATACTGCGGTTAAATAAGCAAATAAGGAGGATAAGACTTATATGATATTTTCTGAAACTATCCGGAGCATTGAAACAATAGCTTATTAATACCGTGGAAACCTCAGCAGTAAGCTGTTTTCTACACACACATCGTCCCTGCTGCGTCACACACTGTAACCGAGTGATGGTCTACTTTAGATCGTCTAAAAAATGATGGACCAAGTGGAGCAATAAAGTCAGACTGCTGCAGGATGTTTCTGATTGGTTTTGTGACATGTTGGAAATGCCTCTGTGCAATTACACACTCCTCCAGCAAGAAGGGATAAGGGGGGAAAAAATCTCCTTAATTGCTACAACAACTCATGGGTGAAGAAACGCATTGACATTTTTACCGTCTTTTTCTAAGATAGGTTGCTCTTTGTCAGTAGGTCTACCATGACCCTTTCAGTGACCGAACAGATGGTCTTGGAATTTCTTTTTAAAATTTATTCTCAGATCCAACTTTCACGGAGAAACAATTTTCTCTTTATTTGTTTACTCTTTTACCCCTGTGAGCGTAGGTGCTAAAACAAAACCTTTCTCTTGTTGGTGCTGACGGCGACTCTACAGTCTTACAATTACTGTAAATAGTTTAACAGGAGGAATAAGACAGCGTTTATGATCTCATTCGGACCTTTGGGTGACTCTTCTGTTTGATGTTCGGTCTCAACGCTCCACCTTAACAGTCTCATCCTCGGTCTTTACAGCCGTAAATTAATCGGCCAACTGATTATAATCGTAATACTGTAACATATTTGAGTGGCTTTTTATTGCCCATACAGACAGACTTACAGCTACATTAGAAGCTATCCGAACTATATACTATAAACATTCGGCTGCATTACAAAGTCATAAAAATGATTCATGTTCAACTTTAAATTCTTGGCTGTGAACTACCGGTGTGGTGCTTGATTGGCTTTATTGCAAAGTACAATTTGTCTTAGGTTGCCAGTGAAATACATTTTTAGTATGTGGAAGAGAGTGAACTGAAACTCAATTTTGTTTTCTTACTCAGACAAAAATTATTTAATGCTTTAGCTTTTTCTCCAGATCGGGGATCTGGTCATGGTTTTGCCTACGTTCAAATCATCAAGCTGCTGAGTGATAAATGTGACCACCGATCACTATTTTCCAACCTCGGAGATACACTGAGAACTTGGAGGCTGAATTAATCCAATTCTCAGCTTATCAGTAATCGATCATTTGAGGAAGAGGAAGCACAGAGGTGCAAGAAACTATTTGAAGGAAAGCTTGTCTGCTGGTCATTAGAAATTTGGATGTGGAAATGCTGACAGCCGTTTGGAAATCTCAGAGTTTATGTGAGAATTGAGTACCGTTTTGTGATAATAGCCCTCATTTGTAATCAATAATATAATATACCAAAGAGCACTTTGAATGCAATTATTTAAAAATAATAATAATAATAATGCAATCACAAAGCTTTACAAAAATTGGGCACTAAATTATAATCTGTGTATCTTTATTCCTTTATAATTGTTATTGGTGCATCATGTGTGGTCTTTTATCAAATCCTCTGCAAGATGTATTGACAAAAACTGAATGACTGTGAGAGGATAAATAATTAATTTTGAACTACATGAACACCAGTGCAGCTTGTATTAACGTTCAACATTAATAACACATGAATTCATAGAGTAGCAATGAAAAAAGAAGTTGTCCTATTACCCATGAAAATGTAAACATAAGCCATAAACTCAATCTTGAAGGTTTTTCTTTTCCTTTATCACAACATTGATAATAAATTCTCAGTTTTGCACCAGCCCAAAACAAAGAGACAAAGACAAGAAAATACACAACATGAAACGTAGAGTTTGGACTATAACTGGAATTTTAATATTTAAAAAGCCCCCCATCTAGAATATCCTTTAAACATGCTGTTTTGGCTGTGAGGTGGGGGATTGCAGTAGTGGTCTGATCTGGCCTTTTCATTTTTAAACTCCGTCTTTGTGTGTCTTCCAGTTCCAGTGTTCAGGTTCTCTCCCTGTGGTCCTTTCTTGTAGGTCAATTTAAAATGGCTGTAGGCCACAGCCGTTCTCTGACGCCTGCTTTCTCTGTGACGGACAGGTCACCTCTCTGTCCTTCATCCTTTCAAATTATCTACAAAATCGAAAGAGGAAAAGAAAAACAGTGAAAAACCCTGTAATGGCACAACTATGCCGAAAACTCCACATGTAGCATCTGTGGCCCAAACGGCTCATAAATCTCACTGGACCGTTTCCTGCTTGAGAGTTAACTTCTTTATTTAGCAGTGAAGAAGAACACCTGCAACATCTACTAAAATAACCACCGCGCTTCCTCTACTGTTTTCACAGATTCATGGAATGTGGATGAATTCTCCCAGTGGTGATTAAATCTGTATTGCACAATGGTGTTGCCATTTTCAAGAAGGAGGGAGACAATGAGCCAGCAACCCTCAAGGTCATAACCTTTTCCCATCAATACCCCCGTGGACCCAGGGCTTGAGAAATCCAGTTCCAGCATCCCTCCCAGATCCAAATGGAAATGGTTAAACAGTGTTACATAAAAATAAAGGGAAGTATATGAGCATGCTTGCTGAGAAGTTTTTTTCTTTCTTTCATTGATGATCTGAGCAAGGCATTGGCAAACTCATGTTGCCGTTCACAGTCAAACATCAGGGACCTACAATAAATGCTTACATTTTAATATAAGTCAAAGATTTTACATATGTTTATTGAAAAAAGAATAATGTTTAAAATTGGCAGCTCACTTTATAAAAGTGCAAAAACCAATTTTTGTTATTCGATTGTTGTGTTAACGTTGTTACAGTACAATAATAATACAATCGTTTCTTTGTGTTCAACAATACGACTCAAACAATAAGAACCAGTCAATCAATATTGCTTTTAACTTAATTAGTAATTATTATCTAATTACACCTGGCTCCTTAGATTCCAGCAAATCTGTATTGAAATATTGCCAGTGGCGGTGAACGGTTCCCAAATCAAATTCTACTTTAGACCTCAACATTTGCCAAGCGCGGTTAATAATATTGACATATTTTTAGAGAGAATGAAGCTTTATCATGAAAATGGACATTTGGGTTTGTAAATAATTGAGGTAAAAACAACTAGATACATTTCCTTGGTATGCATGTCTTTAGCACACATGTTAAAGGATTAGACAAGTTTCACCAGACATTCCACTATTTTATTGATGCCATGTTACTTTTAAAATTTTCAGATGTAAAAATGACTTACACCTTTATATTTTTGCATTTGCAGACAACCCTCCCCCTCCCCCCAACAAAATAAAACGAAACAAACAAAAAAATGAAGTGCACTCTGATTGGGCAGCTTCACTCAGATAAGCATGGACCGTCAACATGCTGAATCTGCTCAAATTAAAAACATATTTGCTTTCAAAACTTGTCATTTTGATCAAAATCACAATATAGTAAAATAAACTTGTAATGCAGTGACACAAAAGTGTAAAGAAAATGGGGTGTTTTAAAAATAATGAATACATAGAAAACACTTATGAACCCTCTAGGCTAAATCATCTTCAACATTTTTTACAACACCCTACCTGAAGCAGCAGCTCTTTCATTTTTCTCAAAATGTTCCTTCTTGCTTGGCTGCAACACAGAACCTTTAAAAATGTCAGTTGTAACACCGGGGGCTATGTCTGGCTCGTGTTGGTGGATTAGTTTCCTTTTGACTAGGCTTTGTGTTACTTTATTTGACATTTCATACTGCCAGACCCTTGTTATATTACACTGTGTAGGATCCATGTCTAAATGATTGAACAGAAGATCCCCTGAATTATAAAACATTAGATGTGTGGCTCATGCACCTCCAGGCAGAGCTCCCTTGTTCACCTGGCATGTTAATATATTAGATTAGATTATTATAATACCCTTTACATATCTGCTTTTACTCGTGGCTGTATGTCTAAAAAAGAAAAGGGCTGCTGAGGCATAAAATCACCACCTTTAGTGAATCCTGCAGTGAGCCACAGCTCAGCTCTACAGCAGGTTGCTGCAGTGGCTGTCAGAGCTGAAACGTGATAGTGAGATAGTCCATATAAAATATTAAGTGACATCTGATATCTAAGTATGCTTTTATCTTATAAAATAATAATAAAGCACACACACACACAGAAGCGGAATTGGCATGAAATGTAATTAATTATGAAATTAATTAAAAATCCTTTCAGTTTAAAGGTTTCTGTCCTTACTTTGACTCCTCTTCTGTATCTCCACTTCATTTTTTTCTACTTACTTTGTTTCCTGCCATGAAACAAGGCAGAAAACAAATTATGTCGAGTCGTTTTACATGGGTACATTAAAGTTCACTAAGCCTGTTCTGCTGTTATATTGTTTACAGATACATTTGACCTTGCGCTATTGATCCAACCGCGCCGTGTGTTTATGCATGTTTGCGTGTGCGTGTGATAGGATGAAGAAGTGCAACTCTTCTTGCTGCTAAATTATTCAGTTTTATATACAATCCTGCACAGATGAGAGGGCGATATTGATGTTTGAGCAGGGGGTGCGAGGGGATCATGATAACTCTTCATTGGTATGCATGTCCACGTGTTCTTGTATCTGCCTGTGTGCAACCATGCATATATGCATATGGCGAGTGAACACTCGCCACAGGCTGGATGCAATGCCACCAGAAACATTGGTCTGTTTACCTGACAAAAAAAAAGTGTGCAGATTTGGTGCAAAAGACGATGACAATGACAAGGGGTGTATTATAATTCTTAAGTAAAGATTTTATAGAAGAATTCACAAAAAAAAAAAATACTGAAATCAAATGGGAAAAATCCAAGACAAGTTTATCCCAGTGAGTTTTCTTGGTTTCTAAAGGACACACAGTATAGTAAATTATCATTAAGGTTCTAAATTGTTTATCTGTTGTCTGTCTGGATTATAGACACACTCTTTTTTTCTGCCTCCTTTTTCTTACCGTTTTCCCTTCATTCTCTTTTTCCACAATTATTTTTTTCAGCCTTAAAAACATTCTCTCACTCTCTCTTTCTCTCTCTCCCTCTTTTTTTGTTACTGTGAGGGATCAGTCTTTGTCCTTGCTGTTTCCTCCCTGGCTTAATCTCCATTTTCCTTTTTTCCTCCTGTACTTCTGTTTTTTCACACTCTAACACTTAATTTTCCTCCAGAGCTGCATCAGAATGTTCCTTTTCACTATTTCCCTGCTGCCTGTCTTTTAAATGAAGGGAAGTGGAAAAAAAAATCATTACAAGTCTGTCCAAATCTCTCCTTTGAATGACAAACGTAAGCCTCCGTCCTCTGAGGGTTTGATGCATATCAGTCCGCATGGCTTCGGTCTTTTAAATGATTGGTTCGCCGCGATGCAGCGTGAAAATGTAGAAAGGTGCAGCAAAAGTGTGAACCACACAAGCACATTGTTGGCGCTGTCCAAACAGTAATGTATGCATTGTTTGATTTCTTTCCCATACATTCAACCATTGTGTGTCAGTTTGGGGTAGAGATACAAAAGCCTTTTGTGCGCCTCCAGTAAACCCAAGCTTTCCTGATCATCTTGCTCAACTGACTATGCAATGTTTGGGGGTATTGAGAAGAAGAAGAGTGTGATATGTGTGTGAAAGATCAAGCAGAATGGGTGGCCATCCAGTAAGAGTTACATCTGTGAAAAACACTGGGTAGAAAATAGGAATAATTATGTCCTGATGAAATTAAACTGATTTAGTCTATTTGATTTTACCTCATTGTTTCTCTGGAAATAATTAATGAAGCTATGCACATTTTTGGTGGCTTCTTGTCAGAACACCATCTTCGTCTGCAGAAACTCAGGTTGGGACAAATTTCAATAGCACATATGAAGGGCATGAAATGGATAAAATGGACACATAAAAAGGATGAACAGATTCTCAGGGACATGCTAATCTACTAATAAGACACATGAAAGTGACCTCTCTTCTCCAAGGGTCGACTTATAATTAAACGCTAACCTCGTAATTTAGCAATAAACCTTTGCTAACAGCAGGCTGTCGTTAATTCGCTCATTTTAACCCAAAGAAAGAAAACACGGCAAATGCTCATTGTTCAAAAACACCAGCCAGCACTCTGTTTGAGATCAATGCTGTTTCTGGCTCGTTTCTTTTCACTTTTATACCAAATACTTAAAACTGAAGTTGTTTTGGCAGAGAGAGTATTTTCCCCCTTCCTTTGTTTCCTTCGAGCTCTTTTGTGAATGAATAAAATTGATAGGACGAATTTCAGGCATTCCAGAGATTCTGCTGACAGAGTAGTTTTTCGCCCTTTCAGACAACAGTGGGAAACAATAAGCCCACTCAGCATGCTGCACAAAAGGGAGAAGAGTGCAGGCATCCCTTTGTTTGGGAATCTTTTTAAATAATTACATACACAGTTACAAATTAGTCGTTCTGAGCAGCGTGCGGGAGCGTAGCTTGTGGTCTCCCTCAGTTTACACGGCTCCTCGTCTTTGGTCACTCTTGCTTATCAGTCTGACTTCCTGCCTTTCAGCTGGCAGGAGGAAATGAAACACGATTGGTCAGCGAGCTGCTTCCTGTCTGTGTGATGCTAGAAGGTGACAGCTGCTTCTCCAATGTACAGACACATCACACCCATGAGGCCAAAAAAACCATTCTTCTCATGCTATGACCAGGATTTTAGTCATGAATTTTACCAAAAATGTAGTCATAACTTTGACTCAACAGCTCTCGGATTGTAACCTTTACGGTTTGGGTCCTGGTGGTTATTTGTCTCTGTCACCTGCAGCTCCGTAAAGCCAGTATTTTTCATCAGCTTATTCATTAAACTCCACTGCAATTAATCTCGCCTGCTTCTTGTAAGCATTTTGACCCTGAACAACAAGAAAATCATTACATCACATTTCCAAATAGATTAGCGCCATAAGAAAAAGCCTAATTATTAGCATATACTTTTTTTTTTTTAAAGAAGCATTATGAGCTCATCTAAAAAAAAAAAAAAAAAAAAAAACATTAGCGAGAAAAGGCATTCCTGAACCCGGCAATCAGGTAAGCCAGGAGTCATTATCGCCTGAATGTTTCTCATGTGGGCAGGATTTTTAAATGCATCCTTTATTTCTGTCTAAATCTGTTGATCTCTCTGCCTCAGAGAGACTTCCTGGGCAAACACACAATTGGGAAAAACGATACCTTTCCTTTGTTTAATCTAGGTGTCGACTGCGTTTTGGCATGAGAAGAATGTGCACATGAAAGCTGCTTCAGCTTTAAGTAAATTCTCTTTGTCTCACCCCGTGGCAGCCGCTTTGGGGCGCAGCATGACACATCAGTTGCTCTGAAGGAGGCAGGACATGACATGTATACTTGTAAAAGTGTTGTGGAACTGAAACCGTTGCCACGACGGCACACGCACTCAGGAAAGACATCGGTTTCCCCTCAGATGGGTTGGAGTGCCCGGTGCCTCCCTTGGAGGAGCCCAGGAGGCAACACCTGGGAAGGGTCTGCGTCAAACCTGCATGACAGCTCCAGCTGTCTAAGAGGGAAAGACACAGATGCACTTCCTGCCATCTGTCTCCCTGGTTTGACTAACAACCACCAAAGTTTTGTTAGCTGTCTCTTTTTAGTTCTGGGCCACACTGTGGCTTTAAGTGTGCACATGTTTATTTATGTATTTATTTTTTTACACTTAGCAGCGATGTGACAAATCTTTGTGGTAGCACATGCTGGAAAGAAAACAATGGCTTTAACGGTGCACAGAAACTTGTTAATGAAATATTTGCCCAAAGGCTAAAGTGCATGTTGTCAAGTGACCTACAGAGCAATTTCAGATATTAAATAGTAACAGGAATCAGAAGAATAAGAAATAATCTCACATCAATAAATATTAAGTCCTATGTACACGATATCTACTCTCACTGAAAATTTTTTTAAAAATTTCTGCAAGAGCACTAACATATTTGGTTGGACAGCTATTTGCCTGCAAAGCTACTTTTAGGTTTTAGGACATGAATAAACCCTCTCTGAAACATTTATTAGACTTCAGAACATTTTGACTTGTTGACATGATGCAGCTGGTGCAGATTTGTTGGCCACACATTCATGAACCAAGTCTACAAACTGTGGCCTCATCATATGTTACAAACCCTGGCTGTAACAAGAAAATGTAGAGCTGTTAATTACCTCTGACGTCAGCAAGGCAATTTCATGCACACAGTCAACCCTCATTCGGTATTTCATCTCTATTCGGATCATTATCTGTAAACCAGAGAGCTTATCCGGTAGATTATCGGTTTTCAAAATACAAAAGACCCGGCATCTGGTACCAAAAAATCCATTCCTAGTTCAAAGTCAATTACCTTGCCCCCCCTCTTTTTTTTTCACCCATCCAGATGCTTGGTTTGAACTTCAGCAAGTCATCACATCTAGAGGTCCAGCTACATTGAATGGCTGCCACATGGCAGTCTTTGCACATGTGGTAACTTGGTGGCTCAGGATGATAAGAATCTAAATGGGTCATTCACTATATGTTTTAAAAAATATCTAAAAATGACTTACCTTTATTTACATTTATTTAATGTGTACATGCATTAGTTGTGAACTTCTGACCTCACAGCTCATGAATGTCATTCTTTTACAACAGAACTTTTTTTGGCAGTTTTTGCTCTTAATTTTGAGCTAGTTTATGTCTAAGTTTAATGAGAAAACAGCCATTGGGATGTTCTTTCTATAAAGTGATGGAAAGTCTCATAACAACAGACACAGATATGCGCAAAACCTGCAATGCTTACCTTCCCCTGCTGCAGACTGGTATGTCTGAGCAGCCTGCAACCTTGATCTGAATAATCCAATGATGTGTAAAGTTGTTAATGCATTAGATGTTTGGTCCCTCACTTTTAAAGGGGGGCAGAATCGATCCTCCAGTTGCTGCAATGGTCAGGTGGCTATGGTTGGAATGCGACATCTCTGTGAGATCAGGAAATTCAGAAAAGTGCATGGATTCAACTCAATGAGAAACACGGTTTAAAGGTAAGCTTGATCTGCTCATCGAGGTGCCAAGATTTAAATGTATTTGTTTGATAATGGTGTTAGTATTAGTGTCCATGAATAGGTGTTTCTGTGTTAATCCTACAGTAAACCAGGCACTTATACAGTAGCAATTCTATAATAATTATAGTATTATAGAATACTATAATTCAAATCTCCCATAATCCTCACAAAGACAAGGCTGGAGCAAAAAAAAAAAAAATATATGAGATTATTTTTTTAATCCTTGAACATCTACAGGGAACTTTACAGAAAAAACAACCACTTATTTATGTTTCAGTGAATAATGCAGCAGGTTTAATTAACAGCTGGTGTAATAGCAGTCACTAAAAACCTAAATATTGAATCTGGTGAGAATGCACTATAGAAAAGATTTTTACTTTTTTTATTTTTTATTTTATTTTTTTTACAATTATTAAGCTCTAAGCAATGTCAGTGTGACCAGAATATATCAGCTCAACGCGATGAACTATTTCCCCGTTATTGACTCACACTGCTGATAAGGTTAGCTTGTCTATCGCAGGTAACTGTCACAGTACTCAGATATAAATAAGCCTATTGTAGCTCTGCATACATATGAGATGACCTTTTCTGGAGGAAGGGGCAAACTTTGCAGTGAAGGGCAGATAAAAGTTCCCCAGTGATTAAACTTAATCACTGTTGCTAAGAAACGGCATACAGGCTGAAGCAGACTCAGGAAATTTTTGGACATTTCATGCAACTAGCAAGCAAGGCCATGGCGGGCGCTTGGTCTTGTCAGTGAACCTTGTTTCCTTGTATTCATGTTGCTTCCTTCCTGTCAACCAATTAGACATCTATGTTTAAGTTCCTAGGCCACACTGCAGCTTCAGCTGGCTGATCCGTGATACCCATGACATCTCTGACCTGCCAGACATATTTCCCTATTGTGTCGCTATCAGAAGCATTGCGTGGGCCGAATCATGGGACAGCGTGAGGGGAAAAAGAAACGAGGACCAGCAGTGCTGTTTTGACAGATGTGGAGGGACACTCCATTGTTTTTAGGTTTATATAACTTTTTTTAAATACATTTCCAGTGGGACGAATGAAAGGGACACTATTTAATGACACTAAAAACAAGCAGCCATTCTCATTCATAAAGCTAAGGCTTTGAGTTTTATAACTTGGACCTATTGTTGTAAGCTGTTTTGTAAGCCGTTTCGCCACATATTGCCTCACACTAGTAATTTGAACTTCATAACAAAGTGCTGGCTGGCTGATGACTGTTCCCGTTATATAGAGAGCAGCCATGAGAACATGAGTGATCCCTCAGGAAATTCTAGAATAGATTGTGCAAAGGGTGCAGGAAAGCGCTAAATCAGCATTAACCTGACCCCCCTCCCCACCTCAACACTCCACTGCCCATCCTGCAGTCTATCTTTCTTATAACCCCATACTTTTCCTCTTCATCTCCATTGATAGCATACCTTCAGTCATGTGTGGGGAATATTAAAAAAAGAGAAGCATATGAGGTCTTTAAGGTACCAACCAGGAAGGAACCAGTGAAGATTTTGTATTTTTTAATTAAAATTTTTCAGATCAGGATTTTTTTTTTTTTTTGTCTGTGGTGCAATCAAAGTTATTTAAAACTGGGCATTTAAACTCAACTAAGGAAGCACTTATAATATTTTGAAAACATGCATAACATATGCAACTTGCTTCTAGACTTATATTTGACTCAACACAGATAGCTGATCAACTCATGTCTTGCACCTGCTGATGTTTTCTTGTTGAGCAGAATCCTGAAGTGCTAATGCTAGCATGTTTGTGTTGCTATAACTTGTTTGTAGTTGCTGCACATTTCAATGCTGCTCCAGTTAATGGTGTCGATAAAACTTGCAGAGAGGAATATTTTCCATCGTCCTGAACGTTGAACTTCACAAAATTCAGTGACCGGTGTTTAGACTCACGCACGTTTTGTTTCTGTCACCGTGACCTGTGTTGGCCCAGTAAGTTGGATGTATAGTTGGTTCCCCAGTTTGGATTTGAACCAGCTATACATTATTATTTTCGATGACACAAAAATAATAATTAAAAAATCTTGCACAACCTTAAACAAAGGTGAAATAAACGTTGATAGGTATATGATCAAACCAAAGCACATATTGCAAACAAAGCTTGTTGGGTTGATCACACAGCTCTTAGACCTGGTCAGGCAAAATGGAATATTAGTTCTGTACATTTTTGTGAGAACCATGATTGTGGATATAAAAAAATCACATTCATAGTTTAACACATTAATCCAATCACAAATCATACCTCATTCTAAGAGGTGTTCTACATTTCTAAATTAGCTAAGTAAGACCATATATAATTGATGACCTTTGAGACTTACCGACAGGCATATTGAAAAGAAAAACCTTTCTGAGCATAAAACATCTTGAGGCCATGAAAAGATTAACATTTTGAAGATTTGAAATGCAGTCAGCGTGGCAGAAGAGGTTGTTGTGACTAGTCTTAAAACGTCCAGCATAGACATTTTGAAGCGTTCCAGAGAAGAACAGTTCTTATAAATAGTAACAAATGAACTTTTAACATGAAACTGGTTGTACGTTTGCCTCCTGCATAAACAGCCCAACAGCACTCAGTCTGTACATTTGGGGGGCTTAACAGAAAACACAGGCTGACAAGTACAGACTCAGTGTCTGTCAGGTTCCAGTAGATACGAGTGAGGAGCAAAATATATTTTCTTTAAAGGAGTATGCACAAAAAGATTTAGGGTGAACCTTCAAAAACAAACAAAAAAAAGGGCTTATTACTATCTTTCACAAAGCTAAGAGCAAGGAACGTGCCATACATATTTGTGGCTTTGGAAAACCTGTTGCACACATCTTAGATTTAAAGGTTTTTAAGTAAACATTTTTGGAAGTACTATTAGAACAATCTTAATGTTTGATATCCTTCCAGTGTATGTCTCTATCTATAAGAATCCTTCACAGGCAGAAAGCAGACACAGAATCTGCTTGTTATTACCCATCAGAAAGAGGTTTTTTGAAGGAAGTGTTTAACCATGCAGAATTAATGACAGAGTCTGAAGCATTCATCTCTTTGTTTCACTTCACAACCTTAACTAAAAGCCTATACACTGTGAAGGGAGCCATTGCACGTGCGTGAACTTATGCATGCATGCATGCACATGAACATGCAAAACACCTGCGGGGTGTAAATCAGTTACGGGGGGCACACAGACTTGCCCCTTGGTGGCAGCTGGTTGAGAGGGAGAAAAGGGATGGGAGCACCCCCTCCTGTCCCCTCCTCTGTACCCTGTTTCTGTGTCCCTCCAAAATCCAGCGGACTCCGGTTTCACCAAATACGTTGCTGATTCATGCTGACAGTGGGAGCTTTAGGGATGCAGCATTAGACCTTCACAGTGGAGAGTGTGTTTTGGTGTGTGATATAACTTTTTTGTTTTTTAAAATAGAGCAAACTGTTGTATTTCAACACTCCTTATCTGGAAGCAGCAGCCACTCTGATAAGATCTATCTTGGAGCCATACAGTTCAGGGTAATTCCATGGCTGTGTTACTATCTGCAGTTTTAAATCTGCAGCTAATGATGGAACAGACCGAGGTATGATTTCAGAGCTTAGCTGTTGCTGTACTCTGTAAACCAAGTCGTTATGTTTTTAATAGCAGGACTGTGTTGACTTCAACACCAAAAACGAAGGCCAAGAATAATCCTGCACCGTTTATACCGCCTTCGTCCAAAGATACACATACACATGCTCAACCCATCTTTCCTTTACTCAGTAGTTGCTGTCTTACCGACTTAATTCATAACACTTTATCTTGCGTGTAAAACAGCACAAACAAACTTCAGCATGTTTCAATGGGATTTGTGTGATGAACCAACACCAGATACTTCAAAATTGTGAAGCAGGGAGAAAAAAAAAAAAAAAAAAAAAAAAAAATATATATATATATATATATATATTTACAAATAAAAGATGTTAATTTCCAAAATAAAATCTACTTTCAACAAAACTTTCCGGGGTACCTACATGCAGAACAAGGTGATTCTACGAGGCATTGACGGATGCATGCCACACTTTTTAGATTTGTACTTGTAAGAAAATGCGTTCATTTCCATCCTCTTGACTATTATTTGCTATCTCATGTCGATCTGCCGCAAAAATTTCAATAAAATCAATTGAAGATTGGAGATGTAGTGTGACAAATAGAATAAAAGTTCAACGGTTTGAATATTTTTTATTTTTTTTTGCAAGGCACTGTAACTGTACGAGAATTTGCCTTGGACCTCAATTGGTCTCTAACGTGCCTGGACTTGTCTCAGAGGTGTGGTATGTTTCAGTAGTTCATGGTCCAACTATCAACACAAAGCCCAAAAGGTCTTCAGCCTTAAGCCCATTCACCTCCGCCCTCAGCTACCAGCACTACCCTCAGCGTGGGAAAGCCTCTGTGGAATGTCTCTAAGAGACATAGCAGCTCAAATAAACAAGCTTCCTCCTCTACAGGTACAAACTGCTGCCGATAATGAGGGAATCGCTGTGTATCTGCACGCACAAGTCGTTGTCTTGCCCTGGAATTTTGAGCTCACAAAAGCACGCTTGCGAGCATCTTTGCTCGTGAGCCAATTTCCTCGTCAGCGAGCAGTGAATACACACAGTAAGAGGTGGTAATCAGCACCAATTATCCTCAAAAATGAAGGGAGTTGAGAGGAGCATTCCTCCCTCAGCATGACAACTGCTCAAGTCAGCCTTGATTAATCCAAATGTAAGTATGAAGCACCGTGGAGAATTAGGGAGAACACCAAAAACTGCAATTAAGTGATTTTTAAAGGGCTTGACTTGAAATTATGCTGAATCCCAACTCGCTTTTCATTATGAACAAGTGCAGCATGTTTTCTGCTATTTCATAGCAGACACGGATTCATCATAAACATGCTTGTGTCTCTCACGTAGGAGCAGATGTAATTAAGCCGGAGTGCACTTTGAGAGCATCAGAAAGAACTTGGCTGTGGCATCAACCCAGAGGGCTCTATCTTTTCACTAATATGCAAAACACTGCCGGTTTTCCCACTGTGGATTGTTGCAAACACTGAATGATGAACCCAGCACCTCTTTTTGGCTGCCACTTAAGAACAAATGAAGACCAGGTTCATTCTTTGGTCTGGAATTTGACTACAGGCTGGTTATACAAACATTTATGAAAAAGTAGGTCCCTTCAGGAGCTCAGTACATTCCAACATGTTAGTGTGGTAAAATGCCACATGTGCAATAAGTCCTTTCATTAATTTTCCTCACAGCTAAAAATCCCACAGACAACAGATAATGGTATTACAAGAAAGTGGAAGTGATTGAGTTTGACAGCATCTCATTCATGGAGTGCTAGGCTGGGTAAAATCTCAGAGTGGGGTCATCAGCAGATGAAGAATATAATGCACAAAGAATGACAATTTTCTACAGAATCAATATCTACTGATATTCCATGTTCAGATTTGCTCTGTGTCAAGAGCTTTGGTTTCCATGACCAAGCAACTGCATCTAAGCCTTACATCATCAAGTAAAATACAAATGATTGGATGCAGTGGCATAAAGTACTGGACTGTGTAAATTGTAATGTTTGGTCCAGAGAGAGAATTAGGGTTTGAAGTTAGTTTTCTGTATTTGGACTCAACACCTCAGTTTTCATGAAAGACTACTGAAGGAATTTGGACAATTTCAATGTCCCAAATTAGTAACAGTTTGAAGATGGCCACTTACTGTTCCAACATGGCTGAGCACTAATGGATACAATGCAGGGTCCATAAAAAAATGCACGAGCAAGTTTGGTGTTGAAGAACTTGACAGGTCACCTCATCCAACAGCAGTGTCTGATCTCGTAAATGTGGTGCTGGAAGAATGATAAAAATTTGCCACATTCACAATCCCAAAGTTGTATAACTGCATTCCTTCCTTGTTCATAATGGGGCAATATCATAACACAATAAACTGGTTTAAAGTTTATATGTGTGGGAAAGCAGTTGAGAAAGTATTTATTTACTTTTTTTACAGAGGTTGGGAAGATTACAAGGATCTTCTAAGCTCCCTTCACTTTCTTCTGCATGACTGCTTGACTACCAAATTGCATATGCAAACCAACATTTAATGTTGCATGAATGCTGGTAGGCTATTGAGAGCGCAGTCTCTACTGAGCTCATTTCACAGTCCTAATCCTGTTCTTTGCCAGGTTGAGGCGATCTGACACCTGAACTCTGAAAAAATGAATACTCTCCATGTTCTGTGCTCCAAAATTGTTGATGCAGAGGGGTGCAAACTTAGAATGTGGCCTTTGGAAGCCGATAAGCATCTCCTTTATTTTGTATGCATTAAGGACCAGATTAATGGATTTGCATCAGCCCTCCCCCCCACCACCCCACAAAAAATTACTAAATTGATATCTGGTATTAAATTTGGCATGCGAAGTGTGGAGGCGCTACAGGAACACATCTACAAAGGTGTAAACAGATACTGAAGAGAAGAAACCACATCGCATTTTTTGTTCAAGAATTTTTGCCAAAAGTCATGTGTGTTTCCACCCAGCTGTTACTGAAAAACTTCAAGTTTCAATTAAGGTATTTCCTCCCTATGCCCTCTAATTCTCCACTGCATGGGCATGATTTCACCAGAGAAAAGGCGACACCCAGTTTTGGCTGAACTGAAATTACATGGTTGATTCTGGTAGAGAGAGGCAAACCTGCGGAAACTTCTGCGTATTTATCAAAAACAGATAGACGGCTTGGAGTTTAAACTTGTTGCAGTTCGGCCTCCGCCCTTTCCCCTGCTATCTCTTATAAACATGGTTTATTTTGATATTCCGGTGAATGCCTCACAACAGTTGTGTTGAAAAATGTTTATTGTACGTTGTTACATGAAGCACAGCTTTTTTACCCACCTAATTTCCAAGCAACATGAAACAGACAGCTGCATCTGGTGGAAAATGAGGAAGGAAATTGAGATTAAATCTTGAGAATAATAATTAATGCAGTTTGTCATGTTCAGAGAACTTCAGCTGAAGAGCAAAGAAAGATCCTTGGTACCTAAAGCCGTGCGTGCACAAAGTCATTTTACCTTACCTTGCTAATATCTTTATCCACTCGCCATACCGAGCCACTTCAGAGTAATAATTACTGGCAAAAGAGCTCCAATCAAATAAGGAGGGTTTGGGCAGAGTCCTTGTTGTTTGGGCTAAGCCATCATTTGGTACACATGTAATGAGAGTCTAAAGGAATCTGTTTATGCCACAACTTCTAATTTACCACAGGGTGACGCACTCCCCTGCATAGCTGTGTGGTCAGGCTGACACTGAGGCCCACACCCCAGCTCACACGCGGAGACGGAGATACCATAGACAGAGTTTAGTGGATTTTTGTGTTTAATTGTGCGTGTGCATTTGGAAGTTGAGAGCTCTATGGAAATATCTGGCGGGTGAGAGGCTTTTCCAGCCCGACCCGAAGGCAGTCAGTGTCCCACATACGCAGAGCCCCGTGAGGAAGGAAGCTAGAAGCTGACTCACTGACTGACCTTCTGTGGACATTTAATAGGCTGCCGTCCACGTTGCCCCGTCGGTCACGCTTTTAAGTTGTTCGATTAGCTTTTAAGTTGTTCGATTAATTTCAAGCCCTATCCGGTGAAAAGTAAAAGAAGTCAATAGTCTGTCACTTTTGTAGGCATTTCGAAAATACTACTGTGGAGAAGGTGCTAAAGTACATGGATTAAGTGAAGAGCTTCTGTCATGAGAACAAAAATTCAAGTCTTTGTACTTTGAAAACATCAACACAAACACACTTAGTTCTGTCTGCTAAAACGTTTGCGAATGCTACGATTACTGCCTGGTCAAACATTCAGCCTTCACACAAATACTTATGCAGAATAGCAGACTAACAGGTTTTCACAGGTCAGGTTTGTTGTCAGTCGCCTGCAACAAACACCTTAATAACTTCTTTGTAGGTCTAACAAAAGCTATTGAGATTTTTATAAAAACAATAAATAAATAAATACATGATTTGGGATAAAGACAATGTGTCCTTTTTCAATTATAGACACAGACAGAAAGAAAAACAACAACAAACAAACTAAAAAAAAAAACATTCCTTTGACAGGTATGGATTATCTGGGTCAAACCTAAACCATTTTAGCACTGGGTTGATTTAACACAATGTGGTTAGCTAATGAGTTTGACCCAGAATGCTAAGATAAGTTTTTAACCAAAAATTGGGTTAAATGATTTACGTCCTCTGTGAAGGCTATACTGAACAGAGACCTGAATAGAATAACCTGTAACCTGAATTTTTAATACTAGAAATATCTAGATTATTTAATGAATGTTTTTGTTATTTCAAGTTTAATTCTGCATTGAAATGTATTCAATTAAATTATATTAAAGGCAACAAGTGAAACTGGACCAACAGAGTCATTCTGCATAATCATTCCCTGTCTATGGTGACTTTATGACCAACTATTTATGCTCAACCATGCTAGCATTATGGCATTAACCTGAGTTAACCAGTGAGCAGGAATATGGCTACTACTATTCTAAGTGAATTCACAGAACTCAAGAAAACTGAAGGCATTAGGACAACCCATCGACTTGAGAATCACTTTCTAGCATAACTGAATACAAGTATGATTCCTTTACCCTGGATGGGGTTCAGTGAAGGGTGATCACTGATCTTTGAGGAGTAATGAGGGTTTTTCTCATCTTCCTTCTAACTCAAGAAGCTGAGTGCAATTTTTGGTCTAATCTTTGGTTAAAAGTGCTCAACTTCTTTCCCAGCAGCTGACTTTAGCCTAACTTAATAATCCAAAAACTAATAAAGTTGGGACTTATATCGTCCATTTTGATGAAGTAAATACCAGAACCAGACTCTTCAGGGCTTCTGGTTTCATTTGCGCAGCTGATGAGTAAAAATGGCTTTCATTTCCTCTGTGTCATACACTGCTCAAGAAACTCCAGCATTTACTGTCTTGCTTTTACTTTGTTTTGTTTAGTTTCTGAGGGACTGGCTTGTTTTAATGATACTCACGGACTTTCCCTTCTCAGAGGTTTGTGCCCTTGGAGGCAACCATCTTAATCCCATCTGACAGTTAGTCGATGAACTGTAATATTGTGCACATGTGACTTGCTGGTGAAACTGTTGTCACACATGCAGCTTTACATCAATTATTAAAGGCGCTAAGTAGTTTTGGCTTGTAAGTGAACTAACTATTTGCTTAATCTGTGAAAAAAAGGCACTCAGTTTTCAGTCTGTAGTTTTTTGACCATTCTTATAAGAAACGGTCATTTTTTTTAGTTCACACACTCCCAGTGACCTATTTTCCTCTGTATCAAATGCTTACATACTATAGCAACCATACAAATTTGCTAAGAGCAAATGATGTTGAATCTTAATCAAATCATGCATATTCCTAACATTAAACTAAAATTTATCATTCTCATACTAAGTGAGCTCACAGAATTCAAGAAAACTGAAGACATAAGCACAACATTAGCCTGATGTATACTGTAGGATATTTGTGTTGAAAAACTCCTATTGTATGTTGTTTCACCAAGAACAGCAGTATTACCCATCATTGGGTTTGTTTTGCTAACAAACCCAATGGTTTGTTAGTAGCTCTTTGTTGTTTGCAGACCATATAAAGGATTTTAGATCACTGCAGCACTCATGGATACAACATCTGCTTGTGGGATTGAAACTAATTGCAGGGATTGTGTGCTGCTGGTTGTTGTGCTGTCCTACCTTTTTAGTTGTTCTCATGTGAACAGTACAGATGAAGACAGACAGATCGTTGTGCCAGCTAGGGAATCTCAGCTGTGAGACTTCAAAAGTTGGAAGAAAATAATCTAGTTTTTCAGAAAAAAAATGACATTAAGCATAATTTATTTGTGCATGATATTATTTTTAAAAGTTTTGGATTGATCGTTGTTTCTGATCTTTGCTGGAATGTTCTTATAAACATTTCCAATGAAAACAAATGGCCAGGTAAATGCCTACTGAACTTCCCCGCTCATGTTCCCTTTAATGTTGAAACCCCATGAGACTGGGTTCATGTTTCTATCACTTGACGTACTTAGTAAACCACAAAATGCCACCAGTTATTTCAGAGCGTTGTGGTCTAAGTTTCACTTTTAGGCGGTGTTGCTAGGGATTCTCAAGAGACGGTGTGATGTCACTGTGCCTCAGATAGATACTGATGCTAGCAGATGTCATTGTTTAGATGGTGAAGGCTGCTTAAGTGCAAAACTGAAAATGCTTTATCAAAAATGCAGGTATGTAAAGAGTCACTGGGAAGTTTTTCATATATACTCCAAGTAATCACATAAAGCTTAATAAGCTGGCGTTGAAGCTTTAGTAACAGTCAGAATGAGCAAGTGTAAGTAACGCTTGCAATCGTTAGCATACCTTACATTTTTATTTTTCCTCACCAACCTTATCTCAAAAGAGTAAAGGAATTTTACTCTTTAAAAATGTTCATTGTTCCATCAGAAACAACAAATCAGGGTCCGGAGGAGGGTCTTAGTGCTGTCAATCAAACTTGTGTATGTGCTGCTCAACCTCTTCCACCTTTCTCTCTGCGACAGCTGGTTCAATACAACCAAGTATGACATGAATGCTCGGGCTAGGAAGAACGGTTACTGATAATGGTGGATAAATGGTTTTCCTGGAACGGTAACTTGTTTCTCTACCATTAACATATTTAGCAGCATGCACATGAGCTTGATTGACAGCGCTAAGATCTTCTTCCTGGCTCTGATTGGTTGTTTTTGACTGGGTGCATCGCATTTCTGCAGATGCAAATAATAGCACTGGGGGGAGGTGTATGAGCTCAATCTTATCACAGATTATGTGTCTCGTCACAACATGGTGACATTTAACCAAATATGTCTAAAAACATATTTTTGTAAAAGTTACATGCTGCAGTTTTAAGCTGAATCCTTTGTCACAAACAGCACAATTCATTAACTGGTGTTGTCTGTCTCCCTCTGCCTAACCGACCGACTGATCGACTAAAAGAAGATGAAATAGAGTTTGACAAAGCTGTGCTAAAATGAATGATTCCAGTGGCACATTTTAACTTGTTTATAATGCTCTTGAGTGAATAGGATGTGAGTACACCAATCAAAACACACTAGTTTACATTCCTGCACATGCACAAAGTTATTTTTTTAGAACATCCAAGCAAATAGTTTTCTTTGACCTTCAATTGTTTGAGAAATGTGAAATGAGCTGTTCTATAATACCAGGAATGACGAGCCCAATCCCTGCCCAGCTTCCTCAAGGAAGGCAGCATTCAGCCTAGAAACAAAGGGAGTAACGACTGATCGACAGGCCTAGCTGCCACAGAATGAAATGAACAAATACTCAACCTTCGCTGAAAAGTCCAAATGAATCGGTGGCAGGACATGTGCTGTGGTGGAGATAGCTTTATTCAGACAATACGGATCAGAATCCCTGGATTTAATGGAAATGGATTGTGTGTGCGTGTGTGTGTGTGTGTGTAAAGGTGTTGAAAGGACTTACAGGAACTGAGCCTCTGGTCTGACAAACGCATGGTCTTATAAAATATTACTAGAAGGTGTCTGGCTTGATTTGTATGCCATCTGTAATGCTTCCGGTGACGACATTGTGTGAGACTTAACAAGATGATACAAATCTCTGAGTTGTGTTGGTTCCAAACACAGGAGTGGTTTCGGGTGGAGTTTCTCTCTTCAAGATAATCTTAAGCATGAGATTACTTCATCACCAGGTCATGTTAGCACACTCTCTTTTTTCCATTGTGTGTCAGTAATATTTCCATTAGTCCCTGTTAGCCTAATTTTCAGTTTGGAAGCACTTTTTAGTATCCACAGGGAAAGCTTCATTACATCCTTTAATAAGATGGCACTGGTACAAGATAGAAACCAAAATGACCACCTGCTTCTGCCTTGGGTTCAGAACTCGGGGAAGATCAAAGTTCCAAAACTACAACTTATCAATTAGGTTTTTTTTTTTTTTTTTTTTTTTTCTAATTTCCTGTGTGCAATATTTTCTCTCTTGATTTATCTTTGTAATAAGAGAGCATGAGATAGGAAATTACTCCCTCGTTGACAGCTGCTGGTGATGGATGGATATTTTTCAGTGTAATTATCTACAGCAAAAGAGGACAGCAACAGTAAGTGACACAAAGGATTGTGCAGTGCTGCCCTCTTCTGGAGTATTACTCAAATTGCAGATTGCACTAAAAATATCTAACCCCTTTTAATTGTTACAGTTTATATTAAAAAATAAAGTATTTTTTTAAATGCTTAATAAAAAAACATAAAATGTTTCTGATGATTAATAATTAACTGTCAATAAAGATACACACAGATAAGCCTATATCATCTGGTGTAAATGTGTTCAGTTGGATGCTTTAATGATACATTTTAAAATGCTAAATGTTTAAGTGTAAGGTTTTTCTAAATAATTATAATATCATGCAGCTCATCGGCAATAAACTCAAGGAATCATGTGAAATATTGGAAAACAAAATGTTTAAAGTTTGCAAGCAGTGAATGAGATTACACTGAGGGATCATAGTAATTTATTGCTCCATTGAACAATAAGTTAATTATTGTTCTTCTTCCTGTAAAAATGTACCTCGAATTACAGGATGTCAAATATTTTGCAGATTTCAAAATGTGCTTCCAGGCAGATTCACCAGTAGGTGTCATGCTCGCTCACAAAGTAAACTAGAGTGCAGCTTATACAGTAATAGTGCAGTTCCATAATAGCTCTGTAGCATTTAACCCATGGCTATAGCACGACGTCAGAGTGACGACAGATGTATGCATGTAGTATGTCACGTCTCCAATTTCACCATTCTGCCTATTACGATTCTCATCCTGCATCTTCTATTTGTTTGATTATGAGGTGAAGGTTTGGTGCTGCAGTAAATCCCAACTGCATCCACTATGATTGTGCAGAAATGCACAAGAAAGTACTTTCTTTAGAGCTGAAGCCGCAAAACAACTGGGTCAGTTTGGTTTCAGAAATGCTACATCAGCTCTTATTTTCTCTGCACTGTTAAATGAAGCAAACTGATGTGAATCCACAGAGTAAAACCTATTTTTAAAGGCCTTGTTATGTTTCCAATTTTCATTTGCTTTCAAGATTAATACAAATTTAACATAAACATTTGAGAGTTTGAGGTAGCATAGTTTCGATTTGTCAAAATTAGTCATCCAAGAAGATTGAGCTACAGCTGCACCTAAGACATGTTATATCCTGCTTTGTTCTTTTATGTGGACTATCCAAAGCTGCCCAGCAAGGGCCAAAAGGCTGCTAATTTTTATTCATATGTAGGCTGATCTAACTCAATATGCTTTTAGTGAAGCCATTCCATAGAATGTTTATGGTTTCAGCTTTATTGTAATGCCACCACTTGGTGGACATGGTGTGTTCATGGTGTTAGTTTTCCCACCACACTTAGAACCTTACATATGCATACAAGGAAAAGTCAAGAAAACTGCAATCCAATTTGCCCCTTTTGTGAAGCAAAGCTAACATAAAACTGTAAAGCAATCTGTCCCGCCTGACAGTACAAACTAAAATTATTAGGATGCTAATGCTACTAATAAAAGAACACTATCTAAACTATTGATTATATAATAGCTAAATATAAGTAAATCCTTAATTTCTCAACTGAAGGACATCAAATGCTATGTCTTCTCAATGCATTTTTATTGCATTAACTACATGTTTCATCCACAGTTTTCATTCGCCTGAAAAGTTATTTTTCAAGGTTTGCCGAAAGTTTTAAAACCATCGTCTTGTAATGGTCTTGCCGTAAATAAAGCAGTTTTGTATCATTAGTAGAAATCATGCCACATTGGTTATAGTTTAAATACGATTATCGTAATGCCAAGCACCTGCAGGTGGGAATAAACACAACAGCACATAAGACTTTCATATCCTGTTCCATCACCTCTCAAAGCCACCCTCTGGCAGCTGATTGGCTGTAATCCTCCAATGACAATCCGCCCTGGCTCCGCCCGCCACATCACTGGCATGGCGGAGAACGAAACAGGAATTCCGTCTATGCGCGGATGACAGCGTCGCAGATGACCGTCCCGTGGCAACGCAAAGCTGTTGCCCAGCGACCAGCGGTGATCCCATAGCTTTGCTAGCCAGCTGTGAGCCACTCGGCAGAAGCGTATCATCAACACACAGCTGTTGTGTCCCACCTGGCTTGTGTCAGACCTCTTAGACCGTGGATGGAGTGTTAATACCTTGATGCTCACAGTTGGACCTGTGCCTTTTCTCCACCCAAGGGTCAGACTAACGAACTAGCATAAAGTAGTGCTCTCGACCAGCCAACAAAGATGAGTTTCTTCGAAATGTCGTCCTTGGACGAACTGTCAGATGGACTGGCAAACTTACCCATGTTTCCTTATTTTGAGATTGCGCACTATATCGTGTCAGTGTTGGCTTTGAGGGAGCAGCAAGGTGAGTGAAAAGTTCGAGCGTCTGCATAATTTATAAGTTTTGCGGGTGGAAACTATGGTCGTCTCCTTGTTTTGCAACAGTTGTAACATGTTAACGTTGAACGTTCAGTGCTGCAACAACGTATGCAAACACAGTGGGTGTTGTGGCAGTTAGAAGTACATCACATACAGACTATTGTTATGCAATTTAGTCACCCTCGGGCAGTTTGCCGAACACTTTTAAGAAGTATTTAATATTTGTTTTCATGTTTATGTCTTGTTGGTTTTATCTTATGAAGCTTATAGAAGAAACGAAGAATATTTTAACTTTTTTTGTTTTTTTTCAATCTTAAATTGGGAAAGAACTTCCGCTCTCTCTTACAATGTTTATTATTCCAGCTACTGGAATGACTAAATATTTGTTCCATTTATGTCCCATAGATTTCTAGGATATTTTTAATTTAATTTAATTAATTTATTTTTTTGATTGCATCTTTATGATGAAGGCCTTTGCTAGCAGAAAATGTGTGTGGGCTGGAGATACATTTATGTTACCAAAATGTTCAAATGATCTGGAAAAACATATGACTTGCTCTGAAAGAGGATAAATATAACTTTTCAGAGATGCCAATGATAAATAATGTATGTGCGGTTTAGAAATAATATTGCAGTAATGTTTATAAGCTGAAATAATATTGTGATTTATGTTCCTTTGTTTTATATTACAACTTGTAAAATATGTAATTGCGAAATCATAAAAAAACATATTTAGTTTGTGAAATATTTTAACATGTTGATATTAATAGTTCAAATTCAATAATTGTGTTTGTTAGGTGTTTTGTTTAGTGGTTAGAAATAATGCAAATTAAGTGACTTGTAATACTGCTTTTATTGAGCCAGAAAGTAACTTTGTTGCTCCAAACATGTTTTTGAATATTGCGATTACAATATCTGCATTGACAATAACTCTTACCCATGATTATAAGCATAAAAGGAAAGTACATTATATTTGGTATAAGTTACCAGGTATGACTTTGGTAAGTTATATTTGGTAACATAACTTGCCAAATATGTTATTGACATGCACAGGTTGAATATACGGCACTTACGATTTTAAAGCTTGCACAATATTTCATCTTTTGCAGAATTTGCTACATTGCACACATTGATGTTGCGCTGACGTCAGCAGTTCAATATATTTTGCAGCTTGACTTTAATTTTAAAAACACTGAAGAATTATACACTACCAAAAGAAACAAGTATTCTGTTTTCTTTTTAAAATGCAATCATATTGCTAAATTATTTTCTTATCTATTATTTCTAGTTTATTTTTGTGATGGAATCCAGGTGGTACGCGAGCTAATTCGCAATCTCCCTGATATCAGATCAGTAGATCTATTTGTATATTTCTAGTTAAAATAAAAACATCACTTATCAAGCCATAAAGCTGACAAAAAAATTCCCCTTGTCTTCAGGTAAATTATATAGCATTTTGGTAGATCTAAACTTTAGCAGTTAGCACCAGCTAAATAATAATCTGGTAATGTTCGTGTTAGCATCAGATATTTTCGGAATGGTAACAGGTATAGCAATTTTTTTTTTTCTCCAAGGAGATGGTGCAGTGAGTAACGTAATCACCAGAGAAGTGTTTGAATCAAAATGATAATGGCAGGCTCTAGTGACAAACCTAATTTCATCCAGTAATTGAGTATTATTTTATTTTGTAATGACGACTGTGAGATTGTAATAAGATTACCAAATGCATTTACAAGTTGTAAATTCAGCTACATATTTCTGCATTTATGTGTTTATAATGGCCACTTGTAGAGCTGTAGATGTGATAGAAACTGTGCCTCTCATTCAGATTCTTTAGTGTAAGTACAACAGTATTGTTTTGATCAGGTTAATGCAATAACTCTACTACTCTATAAGACACCACGTTTCCCTTATTAAACATAATTTTTGGTCCAAGGTGAAGACGCCTTTCTGGATTATCTCCAGGAATCATCTGGGTTTTATTTTTTGTAATTCAATGGTTGCTTTAGTCATGTGTTTAACATCACAGCAGCTGGGGTATGTCAGATAAGACTGGCCTGCTCCAAATTCATGAACCCACCCAGCTGGTTTGTCAACTTTATAGTTTCTTCCTTTGGTCTCTATGCTGAGGCATGGCTGCGCTTTTGTTCATTTAAGGTTTGGATTCTTACAGTTCTGCTGGACAGTGTGCCAGTCCAGAAAGATAAATAAAACATAATTTTTATGAGGACCGTATGCACACATCAAACAGCCTCCACAGAACCATCGTTCTGCACTGACAGGTTTAAATCCCGTTGAAATCCAACATGACCATCTTGAAGTAGTCGTTGCACGTTTTAGACTTTTAAGGAACATTCAAGCAGTCTTGCTTTTTAAATATATTTATCTGTGATATTAAATATATTTTGAACCAAGCTTTAGAGACCACCTAACATCTATAAGGCCTATTTGGACTAGATATAGGTAATTTCTAACAATAAACTACTAACTACTACTTATCCTCTAACAATTATATAGTTTTTTTTTTTTTTTTAAGTGACTGATTGACAACAGTAACAGATTGGTCTCATAGAAAGTAGTAACAAACACATGTTGATGTTTGGGAAAATAAGAGAGTTGCTGCTTCTCCTCAAGTGTTTGAATAAGGCTTGGTGTTTTGCCGAGCTCAAAACAGAAAACTCTCTAAGTTGACTTTAATATTAACCTTGTGCCAGTCAGACCATATTATAGCAGCAGAGAGCAAAGTCAGGCCCCGTGCCAGTGTTTGTTTCTGTCATGGATTTAGTGACAGGTGGGCTTCTAATTGCCCCACCGTTTGACTTTCAGCACAAGAACATAGACGCAGGCCATTGTAGGACAATGCAGATCTATTTCTGAACTTGCCTTGCGAAGAATCTGAGCCCCTGTGACATTTTAACCCATTGTCCTCATCTCCTGGCATCAGGCCGTCTCAAAGGCCTTCTGCCTTTGAGACTCTGGGATGACTCTTATATCTCTACACTGTAGAGACATAAGCAAACGATTCATAAGAGGCGCCTCTGGGAAATGCGCTCGTACATCTGTGTTCTGTGATTTCTAGTGGAAAAAAGTTCTGAAAATAGTAAGCTGGTTTAAACAGCATCTCCTAAAAGTTTGATTTGGTTTTCAGGTTCTATTGCTCCTAAGTCCCATAAAAGGAATGGAATGCTATAAACTATTCCAGCCCTTCATGCCTGTCCTCTTTCCTGCCTTAAATCACTTTCTTTTTTTCTTGTTTAAGCTTCTATTTAGGGTCCAATATGTCTAATTCAGACTATAAGTAACAGTAAAAGGAAGAAAGTCGACATTTTCTAGACACGGACGCACACAGGCTTTCTCTAAAAGAGCACAAAAGTTTCATCATAAGACTCTATCTCATTATGGAGTTATTGTAAACTCAAAAGCTACACTCACTGCCACATGTGGATTTAGGAAGCAGGAGGCAGAGACATGGAGGACCAACAGTGGTCATTTGTCTGTCAGCAATTTCTGCTTCAAGCCAGAAATAGAAACAAGATCTTTTTTTTTATCAATCCAGTAATGGCTGTAAAGACAGACCACTTAGGCCATGGAAGTCATGAGTTCAGGATCCGTCTAATCATGTGAGTGAAGAACGGTAGATGGATGAAGAGAAATCAGTTTAGATGGATGTCACGGGTGGAGGAGAAAGCTCTTGTCTGGGTGCAGATCGGGCATGTTTAGTTTAGAGGTGCCTTCCTGTTAGTTGATGCATTGTAGTGCCTTTAGTTGAGTGGTTTGGATGATATCTATATGACATGACAAGAGTGAAAAAGCACACATATTAACATTTATTTGTATGTGTTAGACCAACACCAAGTCCTACATAATTGTAAAGAGGAAAGAAAGAAAAAAAAAAGATCTTCTCAGATGGAAGAAATTATTTACTTACAAATAAAAACAACCAGTAGTGAATGAAGAAAAGGGACAATTCTGTCTCTTCTTTCCAGCCAGGGAAAAGGATAAACAAACTAGGGGAAGCATATCATGGTAGCAGCAGTGTGGCTGGCCTGATAACTCATTTGCCTTGGAAATGTGTTTCCTACTAAGCAAAAGAGAGGATCTCGTTGAGTTGAACCTGCTGATCAGAGCTCTTTAAGTTAACATCAGCTGAAAATATAAACAGCAATTGCATTGTGGGTGTTTGTATTGAGTTGATCTTGCCACACCCAGCAGTTTTAGAGCTAAACACGATTTTCTGATTGTCTGCTCAAGTCAGGCTCTGGCACTGACAGCATAATTTACATTTGCTTCACATCTAAAGGTGGTGACAAAGCGTCATGGCTGCTTACTGTGTAAACACAATGCTGCACTCTGCACCAGGACTCCCCATCAGGCCAAGCACACCCGCTGTTTAGTGTTTGCTGTGAGGGATGTCAGAGTAAACAGATGTAAATGCTAGTTATCTAGCTATGATTTTATTCGTTAAAAGAAACAAAGCTATCCAAACTACTCTGACCCTGTGTGAAACACTTTTTAAATCCTGAATTACCTGCGATTACCCACCTTTTCTCACAAAGTTCAGTTCTTCCATCCAAACAAAATGTTGAACTCTGTCTGACTTGTAGGTTCAAGAAATAACTTAAATGGTTCTCTGACCACATGACGTAGGCTTGAAGATCTCTAAACGCAACAAATTATGTCAAAATAAAAAGAAATTCAAGAGCAGATGAGAAAGTAAGTCGATAACCCCTATCGGCCTGGACAGGGTTGCAAGCCAGTGATCCCCTGTGAACCATTATTGACCTGCAGAGAAAACATTAGCAGTAATATGCTGGTGTGAGTTCTCAGTCCTCCAGGACATTCCTGAGTACTTGGCTAGAAGGCAACTGGACTTCTTCTCTAAAAGCCTCTAAAAGCCTCTAAACGTTCTTGAAAACATTTTGCCTCTGAGAGTCAAAATATCGTCAGAAATAAGAAGATTAAAAAAAAAAGGTCCAGTTGTCTTCCACTTAACCACAGCAAAGAATCTTCCTGGGAATGGCCTGCCTAAAATAATTACTGCAACTGAGCTGAAACAACTCATTCAAAAGATCACAAAACAACATCTAGAGAAGTGTGAGCCTCATTTGCTTCAGTAAATGTCGGTGTCCATGATTAAACAATTAGAGACAGACTAAAAAATGGGAGATTTCCAAGGACAAAAAACAATGCCTGACTAAAAAGATCACAAATGCCCCTTTCCTGTTCCCTTAAAAACATCTTGATGGAAATCCAGACTTACTGAGTCTATTCTGTTGACTAATGAGGAACAACAGTGGAACTCTGTGGATGCTATGAACTCTGTTACATCTAGCACAAAGCTAAAACGGCTCTCATGAAAAAGAACATAACACACAGAGTCAAACATGGTGGTAGTGTGATGGTCTGGAGCTACTTCGCTACTTCTAGACCTTGGAAACTTGCCGTAATAGGTGGAACCATGCTCCCTAACGGAAAACCCTGAGGAAGAATGTCTGGCCATCAATTTATGACCTGGAACTCAAACAAAGTTGTCCTATTGCACCTCTGGAAAGGCCTCTCTTGATTGATAATTGTTAGTAGAGGGCTAAAAAGCAATCGTGCCGAGTCCAAAGTAGTCTTCAGGTAAGACAAACAGAGATTTAAATTCTCCAGATCCCTCCAGGAGTCTATAGTCGGTCTCTAATCCTCAGATTAACGTCGTAAAGCTGTATGGTTGTAGAGACTCTGGACAGGGCTACCTGTCTGAGGTCTAAATGTGTTGATTTCTGGGCTTGATTTGGTCTCATTAAACTAAATAGGTCAGTCTTAGGTTGAATGTATTATACGAGTCATATTATTATAATGATATCGGCATATTGTAAATGTAAGGCATCCTGCACAATATCTTACTTTTCTTGAACACTGTGATTATGGAGATCAGAATGTGTTGTGGCATGATGTAGAGCAGTTCCCAGGCTTCTACGTTTGCATGCATTAATCTTGAGTTTATTGCTAGTCTTGTCAAGCAGGTATTGTGTGAATGATTGCAGGTGGGAAAAAAAAAAAAAAAAAAAAAAAAAACCTACATGGTTCTGTCTAATCAGGCTGGAATTACTCAGAAAGCTGACGGTTTTTTATCTTTGAGGAAGTGCTCTGATCAGTGTCATTATCTATATAGGTCGTTTCTCTGCTCTGCACTTTGAACTGTGAGCTGCAGAGCAAAGTCTGCGGATGTGTTTGACAAACCTTTCCCTTCCTCTGTTCTCTGTGCCTGTGGAATATAAGCTAGTTAATATTTATACAGCTAAGACGTTTGAGGCACAGATATCTGGCCGCGAACAGGCCAAAGTATTACATTGCTCCAAACTTGATGTTTTGCAAATGATTTTTACAACATGATGTCCTCAGCCATTTACATGTTTGCAAATGTTATTGAAGGTGCTGAAATATTTAACCAACATGGACACTAATCACTCTAATGCTCATGTTTCTTACACAGGAGCTATAGGTCTGTCCAGAATCAGCCCCCTGGCCTGTTGGGTCAGCTCCATGCTCCACTGCTTCGGGGGAGCAGTGCTGTCAGGGTTCATGCTGGCTGAGCCACCAATAGCACCTTTGTCCAACAGCAACAATATTCTGCTCGCA
Source organism: Poecilia latipinna (assembly GCF_001443285.1). Taxonomy (NCBI): domain Eukaryota; kingdom Metazoa; phylum Chordata; class Actinopteri; order Cyprinodontiformes; family Poeciliidae; genus Poecilia; species Poecilia latipinna. The sequence goes on along the minus strand of NW_015113934.1, from coordinate 7,329 downwards.
TCAATCATCTGGTAAATGACAGAGGCTCGAACAGTGCATAGAACGGTCTTTTGTCTGTCTAGATGTGTCCAAAGCAAGTTCAGAGAGAAGAACAAGGAGGAATAAAATAAAAATAAAAAAGTTTATGTTGTCAGATAAAGGTGACACACAAATATAACTATTCCTGAACTTGCTTTTTTTAAAATAAATAAATAAATAAATAAATAAATTAGGGAGAGCCTGACAAGTGGAAGACACAGCAGGTCTCCTGACTTTGAAAACAAAGCCTTTGGTTCCCTCTGCTGGTTTGCTTTAAAATTACACCTTAACACGCATCTCTAGCACTCTGCTGGTAAAGAGAGGTACTTCACTCACACAGCAGCGTAAAAACACTGCAGTTTACACAGACTTTTATGGTCATCGTGACCATAAAAGTCATATAAATTTTGGGCTTTTGACGATGCATTTTAAATTTCTTTTTATAACTTATATAATTATATAGCATGCTACACCTTGGTTATTTGTTTTAATCTTACAGTCATCGTGTAAGTTGGAATTTATTGTGCGTTTTTACTTGCCTGCATATGCTCTAAATTGAACATGATGCCTCAAATATGCATTGAGAGTGAAGATGTTGAGACATGGCAAGCTTTGAAGAAGTTATCTTGACTTGAATTATTGGATGGTGATTGTACCGTATATGTTTTTAAAATAAAATCAGCACACTTAATTGAGGCACAAATAATTAATTATATATTTAATAAACTATTTCTGCACTTATTTTCATTTTTTTAAGAATACAGATAATTATTTCATGCGTTATCTACTTAATGCAATTTGGCACTCTTCACTCTCCATTAACATTTGCATACATAGACCCAAACTAATACGACAAATATTTTTTTTAACAAATTGCATTTTTGTCCTCATGTTTTTCTAAAAGTTTAAGAGGCCAAATTTAATAAGACATTCATTGCCGTGGTGAGTGTATGTAATGTTTTGACCAGAACTGGATGTCTGTGCCAAGTTATCAGAGCTTTATTGTCTCTGCAGGTACCTTGTATTTTATTGCCCCATGGACTTGGTCTACAGCTTCACGACTCTGCTGCCCGTCAGGGTGGTGCTGTCAGCAATGAAGGAGGTGACCAGGACCTGGAAGATCCTTGGAGGCGTTACTCTGGCACAAGACAAGTACCAGGACAACCTGCTGATTATGATCGCCATCGGGTGGGCGAGAGGTCAGTAAATGATCTGAGTTCTGCATAGTTTTCATGTGATACATGTGAATACATCAGTTAGCTTTTAAACCACTATAAATCAGGTAAAATTTGGTTTTTTTTTTTTTTTTTTTGTGTTTTCATGGCGTGTCTGTTCTTTGCAGGTGCTGGAGGTGGCCTCATCAGTAATTTTGAGCAGCTTGTCCGGGGTATATGGAGGCCAGAAACCAACGAGCTAATTAGGATGTCCTAGTAAGTCTTCTCTGGCAGTTTTGCATTGCGGTCGGTGTTCGCGTGTTTTCTGAGCGGAGAAAAAAAACAAAAAACAACAGCTTTGTTTTTCTACCATACACTGGAGTTCTGACAAGAATGTAGCTCACATAGCTATGACCACTACAGGTGAATAACATGGATTATCTGTTCATCTGTTAGTAGGTGGAGTAAACAAAGCTGGTGTTTTACGGCACCAGACGCATTTAAGCCGCCTTTGACAAGGGTATTTGTGGTAATAGGTTAGGGCGTCTCCAAAACTGCAGTCGGGTTATGGGTTGTAGGCTCTCTCCAGTGGTCAATATCTGTCAAAAGTTATCCAACCTATTTGAGCTGATGCATGTGGGGATCAAGTAGTGCAATCTAACACATTCACATGCGAGTAGTAGATAAATTGCTGAGGTTTATGCTCAGCAATTTATGTTAAAATCCATAGTGCATCTTTGTAGAATAACACGTCCTGCTAAAATGCAAAATATCTTCATTCAAGTTGGAAAACTAATCCTAAATTCATTACCATAGTTAAACTGGTTCATTAAAGGAAGCAAGTACTAAGATGATGATGAGAGCAGTCAGTCAACATTAATAACAATATGCTAGCAGCATGATGTGCAAATCAGTGATAGTTTCCACGCATAGCTAACTCGGAGTGTTTTCATACCCGATAGTCCGGTAGACTTCTTTCGATTGGAAAGGAAAATTGCAATGTTTGTTACATTTTCAGCTTGTTGTGGTTCGCTTTCACACTGCACTGTGTCAAACAATCCAAACCATTTGAAAAACTGGTTTACTTCCTCACATGTGGTGGTGCAGCATTAAGAACCTGTGAAGCAAGCGACATGAAAGCGTCTGAAGAAGACATGAACGCAACTTCCTTCTTCGCAAAACGCGAACAAAAGTGGAGTGGTGTCATATATTAGCGGTTGCAGGGTTACTTTTTTGCCTTTGGTAAAAGACTACAAGCCATTTCTCCCTCTGGCGCTTGACACGCACGTTTGTTTTGGGTGTATTTGCACAGATTGCCCTGCGCTTTAGTTTGCTTCCTGATTTCGCAACAGTGTCCGGAACGATTGGCGTTCACCTGTACGTTCAAACCACACCAGAGATCACTTCAACTGAACCGAGATCTAGGTTTTCAGTTGGGTCACAGAGAAAGGATCTGCTGCTGACATCTGGCTGCCAGACACCAACAGCACACCTTCCAGGGGTTCTAGTTTTTGAGAAGCACAGCTTGGACTTCTTTGAGCCAATTAATTACACAATCTTATAAAAAGTTATGGCTGATTTCTGTTCTGGATCAGCTTAAGATTTTTGCTAAATACTCATCTGGTTTCCACGGAGGGCATTATATGTGAGCCATGTTTTTTAAAGTTTCCCTCTGTCTACAGCACATTATGATGTTTATCTCTGAAACTTGTTACTTGTATAAAATGCCATGTCTCAAAGCTTTCGGGCAAAGCAGGACCAACAGACAACATCAGGCAGGTGATCATGATGTTATGCCTGAATGTTGTGGCTAAAACCTTTACCAATCGTCTCATTTGAGGAATGAGTGGAAATGGAAATGATCATTTTTCCAATACGGTGCTGTAATTTATTTGAAAGTGTTTTACAGCAATCAAGCTAAGAGAGGTAATGCACATTAGCGCTTATGTGTCTTAATGAGCTCTAATTACGCTCACAGGTTTATGATTTTGTGAGAGGGCTCTGTTCAGTGTTTAATATGTCCTTTCTCATCATTCATGCTGCAGCACCAGCTTTTGCCGCTCTCTAGTTACAGATAATGTGCTGCATGATGACGCGGAGCCAAGAGGCAGCCTGTAAACAAAAGTGTTTGATTTGGACTTTTGTAATTTTGCAGCTATTTTGCATGCGGAACGTCTCGCGTGTCTCCAGATATTGTTTATTAGAATATTCTGTCTGATGTTTTGTCAATTTCAGCCCTACAAAGATCACCCTGATGGGGGCGGTGCTGTTTGCTCTGCAGGAGACTCAGTACCTGTCTGTGGAGAAACGCCACCTGATGCTCTTCTACACCGTCTTTACTGTTGTCAACAAGGTCAGTGTCTTTGACCGTGTTCACACTATTGGAATCCAACCCCGAGGGTCATATGCAGAACAGGGAGACGTGTCTAATAACAGCTATTTGACGGTGTCCTCTTTTATTAATTGAAGCGAACCTTTGATATAGCAAATGTTTTGTTGCTACATCTCCAGCCAGATCTTTGATGTTTTGTCTTTTAAATGACCTTTCTCCCTTTGCTGTTTTTTTTTTTTTTTTTTTGAAGTTTTTACTGCGGTGACTCACATTAGCTGCGTATTACCCCAGGGCTGGAGCTTTTGCATCATTTTCATCAGCTTGCATCACCCACTTTTCTCTTCTCTGGGAAACTTGTGCTCATGACTCAGACACAGATAAATCTATCACATCTTCTTTCAACTTTTGCTCCAGTTAGCTCCCACCGACTGATCCGTCAAATTACCAGCAGCCCGTTTCGTCAGATTTAAGAGCTGTGTCCAGGCCTGATGTTTATTATTTTGTTTCTAATGGCACATGCTTTACACAGTCATTCACTAATGGAAATTAACCAGTAATATGTGCTTTTATGCTTATTATGCAGCCGTCATGTTCTTGCTGGAAAAGCAGCCATTGATCAATTATAAGGTTGTAATACTTAACACAGACATATGTTTAACGTCTACCTTTCTGCTGTTTGAATGTAATGATAATTTGTGCATTTTCTAAAGTTAGTTTGTTTAGTACTTGCATGTAGAAGAGGTAGCAGTCTGCTTTATTATAAATTGACATCATTTTATGAGACCGCCATGTGATCTGCAGTGTTTAGTTAAAATAAAACCGAATCATATTCTAAATACATCGATTTGTGAGAGGTGCCTGCAGTTTAGATGTTTCTATTCTCAATCTTTCCAGGTATGTAGTGTAACTGAAATCAACAGACTGTTAAATAACTTTTACCTGCCAGTTGGGTCTTTTGGACCCACTTTGTCAACCAGTCATTTACACTCATTTTCTAAGGTCTATGTATAGTTAGCTGTTAGAAAATGTAGCTATGTCTCCAAATAATAATAATTGCCTATCCTATGAACAAGAGGTCATTTTATAGTTGTTTTTGTGCAATCACGCACAAATCACACCTGATAGATTCTCATATTAATAAGAGCCTCCTGAACCAAACGTGGATCAAAACCACAGTAAATGGAAATTGCATTTATTAATTATGAGACTTGATATATATACATTTTATTTTTATTAATCTTCATAACATAATAGATGTTCTTAACTTACAAATAAGTTGGAACACAGTGGTTTGGGATCTTGCCTACAAAATGGTTGATTTTACAGGGATCAAACGGGGACACAAAAGCAAACACCATTCGCAACAACAACATCCTATTTACTGATATTATTGTTCAAATTCCTGCTTCGACTGGTCAACTTTATAAATAAACCCAAGAAAAGCCCTGGCGTGTCAAGGCGGGTACCAAACGTTCACAGTCTTCGTTCAAATCAAACCCAGATTGTGGTCAGAACAAAAAGATCCAAATTGTTAAAATAAACTTGCTATTGTTGACAGAACTTCCAAGCAATTTCTATTCTAATGAGCTTTTCCTGGATCATGTGGTATCTGAAATTTTCCTGTGTTTTCTTTTCATCTCCTTAGAAATTAGAATTTCAGTAATTTTGCGTTTACAAATTTTCTTTCGGTCCGGTTGAGCAGCAGTGTACCGTTTGGGCAACTTCTCTCATCTGATTTCTCTTTTTCTTTGCTTTTCTTCAGACCCGGATGATGCTGACGGGCTCCTCCTCCTTCCCCTTCTCCCCCATCGAGTGGTTCTTGTTTGAGATCCTCTTTATGGGACGTTTCCCCTCCTACACTCTCTCCCTGAGACAGATATGTGGAAACTTCATCATAGGTAACGGCACATCAAACAGAGGCAGAGCCGCCACTCGTACAGCAACCAAAGAGTGCAAGGACAACAGACACAACTGCCCTTCTTCGCCTGTTAGGGGTGACAGAGGCACGCGCAGAGCCAAAGACGACGACACTAAAGACTCCAAAAAATACAAATAAACAGCTTTTGCCTTGTAGCACCTTTTTTTTTTTTTTTATCTGAATCCTTTACGGTTCAGATTTGTCACATTGAATGTTGACCTAGACTTTATGTTCCGTTTTTCTCCGTTTGAGAAAAAAACTTTTTAGTTGTCATGCTTGAAAAGATATATTTTTCCTAAAGTGTTTCTTATGTATTTCTCAGGATTTTGGCTATAAAAGAAAGAAGACATTCAAAAAGAGATGAGTTAAGCAACCTCTGGATGTTTCTCTGGGTTAATTACCCCCTTCTTACAGAACGGTGACATGCATGCTGTTGGAGGTGAAGGGGACGCCACCCTCTGGCTGACTTCACACTTGCAGTACAGAGTATAGCTTCTTTATTTTCAAATATTTATTTTAGAAATGAAAAGTTTATATATTCGAAAGCTTTGGGACCAATGCTGTACACCTGTTGAGAATTTCTGTATATTTTGCTCCATCTAGAGGCTAATATTTTTGTTTTTATTTTTTTAAACTTTTACAGGTTTTACAGGTTTTTAAAAGAAATTATATTTGATTACACTCAGATGTTGTATTATATTTATAAAAATCAACGGCACTATTGAATGTAATATATATATATATTTGAGAAATGCAATGCGTTCACACCTTTCTGCCTCAAATGTGAACTAAGCGCATGAGAATAAATGGGTTGATTTGAGCTAATTATTTCTATGATTTGATTTCTTGGTTCTGCCCGACATTTTAGATGCCATCTCCTGTTTTGTTTTTTTTTGTTTTTAAACCCAGAAGACTTCAAGTTCTCTTAAATACTTTTACAAGACGTCTCATTAATGCAACATCAGACATTCTCCTAACCGCTCCATGCATGTGTCAGCAAACAACTTATAGCGACTTTTTAACTGCTCGTAAGTTGATACAAATCCTCAGAAGTAACTTTTCTTAGTAGACTGAAACCTTGCATCATCGTAACATCAGCACCTGATTGATACCTCACCCTCTCTGAAAAGCTGCTGGAGAGAAATCCCCCAAATCCTCCTCCACTCCCCCCCCCCCACCAATTCTCGTCTGCGTAACCTCAAACGTTGGAGCGGCCCACCCCCCTACCCTCTCCCCTCTGCGAATGCAAATTAAAAACCGAGGGTGGGTGTTGAGAAGAAAAGAGAAGAAGATCAAAAGCGATACTGGTGGAGGTGATGTACCTGCTTTTAAAATGTCCAAATATGTCATGTGTTTGCGTGTATGTGTGTGTGTGTAAGTTAGAGACTTGGATTTTACTGTTGGCTGCTGGGCTTTTGTTGTGGTGTCCTTCCTTAATCTTTCTTAATGTTGAGCTAATTGAATAAAAGGACACATATTTTTATCCACTGCCTTTTACAACCAGAACAATTATGTCATTACACAGCTCAGAGCCTAAATGCTATGATGCAGTTGTCTTAATGAAGTCCTGACTTGCATAAAACCCTCACACAGCCCCCCCCCCCAACACACATCAATTACTCAATGAACAAAGCAGCCCACCCATCAGCCTCTTGTTTTTTCTTTTTTATTCTCGTCAGCTCTTTGTTTCTTGTTTTCCATTCTGAGCTGAAACATAGATGTGCCTAGGTTTAGGGATGTTCGTTGTTTGTTCACATACCCTCTTCCTTTAGCACTTCTAGGTCTTTCTTAAAAGTTGATGCTTTTACATGAAGGTTTAATGAGTGCTGAGTGCAATGTTTGCTTTTTATCTGGAGTTCTTCTGGAGTCAGTAATATATATATATATATATATATATATATATATAT